>NW_027369081.1:0-45204 GCF_046119375.1 Phyllobates terribilis
AGCAACCCATTATAGAGGTGGGTCACCAAATCCTTCTCCTCAAACCCGTGAAACGGGTAGCTCGCACACAGTCTCGCGAACCTTTCAACGTAATCATACAGCGTCTCAGCGTCCTGCTGTTCCACTATAGCTATCACCCTTTTCAATGCAACCGCCTTCTTGGACGGGAAATACTTGTTGAGGAAGGCTTTGTGAAGCTTCTCCCATGTGTCGATACTCCCGGTGGGCAGCAAGTAATACCACTAGCGCGCGGTATCTTTCAGCGTGAGACCGAAAGCTCTCATCTTTATTTGCTCATCTGTGACGTTACTCGGCCTGCTGCAGCTGCAGATGTCGTGGAACTCACTAAGATGCATGATCGGGTCCTCCCCAACCAAGCCATGAAATTTCGGTAGCAAATTGATGAATCCGGTCTTTAGTTCGAAAGTAACGCCGTCATTCAGGGCAGGCAGCATCACTCATAGATGTTGTTGCGTCAGATCAGGGTATGTAAGCTCGCGCAACGTTCTGGCCGCCATTGATTCAATTACTAGATTCTGTAGAGATTGTTGCAGGTTGCGTAGATGCATCCGCTCTATCTCTGGAATGAAATCAAGCAATTCTGAATTAGCAGTGCGGGTGTGGACCATAAGATAGGTCCACACCAAGATAACACAAAGAGAAACAAACTATAACAGTTGGCTCCCCGACAACGGCGCCAAAATTTGACAAGCGTTAAACGGTCGTTGGCCCTATCAAAAATAATCCAACTAAAGTATCCACTAGTGAAGTGGTAAGTCGGAGTCGAGTCCCAAGGGAGCCACAACGATAGCCTATTTCAATTTGTGTTACCAAATAGTAACTGGGGGGTTTTTGGTTTGTAAACTAACTAAAGCAATAGTAAAAGCGAATGTTGGATTTTGTAAACTTATAACGATGGAAAGCTCACTCTTTTAGCATCAGCGCATTATTCTTATGGAAAGTTGATCATCGAATTCTATAAAAGTTATGTTCTTTAAATAAATAATCTAGTTGTCCTACTTTTTGTTCGTAAATAGCAACTAGTCCAAATAGTCCTAGAAACCCTTGTTGTATGCAATAACCAAAGAAATCCTAAGGTTCAACTACTCAACAGCATAAAGATCAAAGATATGTAGGCCTATGCAATACCATTGGCAAATTGCCGATACTCGACACAGGCTTATAATCTCTACAAAATAAGCACTCGCAAATAGTCTATGCTAATTCTGATTCCTACCAAAAAGACAAGACTTTTCAAATCGAATTATCAAGCCTAGCGATATGAATGAATAATAATCAACCTAGTTTTGAACCTAGATAAAATCAATATCAATCAATGACAATAATCACAAGAGAAAATAAAACAATGCTGAAATTATTATTAGAACATAAACAATAGAATTCTCACAATTCCTAGAATAATGGCCTCAGCCTAAGAGTCAACTCGTAGGAACTTAGCCAGACATAGCCAAGAGAAAGCTATACATGATTATGGATGAACTAACCAGGAATGAAGGTAGAAGATGGCACAAAGGTGGGAGCTTTCTTCTTGGCTGCTGAATCTCTAAGAACTAACTGTGAAAAGTGGCAAAAAGAATAACTTCATCCATCTAACCTAAAAACTAAAGGTTTATATAGTATCTATCCTCTAGGAAATAAAATAACAGAAAATAAAAGATAAAAAAGGGAAAAATTGATAGATTCCCAGGCTTGAATCTGCAATTGGGCCGGGTCCGTCGCCGAGTCGCGATCGAGACTTTATAGTCTCGACCGAGACATTTTCCCAGTCACTCAGAAACGGCTCTAGACTCGATCGCTACTTCGGTGTCGCGATCGCTACTTTCAATTCGAGGCAAAGTCTCGATCGAGACATTATAGTCTCGATCGCGACATCTTATTCGAGGGCAAATCTCGATCGAGACACCAGAGTCTCGACCGAGACATCTTCTCCGTAGCTCTTCTTTGTTTTGAAACCTTCTCTCGGACTGGTCTTCGGTCTTCTGTAAGCTTCCGAGGCAGCTCGGCTTTGCCTCTCAACTTCTCCATGGGTGTAGGTGTGGTAGTCTTCTCTCTAGCTCCGTCACAAATGCACTAGAGGTGAGTACAAATAGGATCTCCATAATACAAACCACAAAATAATGCTTAAGAGCATCCCGCAAATCTATAAGTGAACAATCATACCAGATTCCGGGAATACCACTCAATAAGCACCTAAACACCACTAATCCTAAGCTAATAGTCGCTAGTTACACCATATAATAAGATCCTATCACCGTCCTTGCGGAGACTACCAGGTAGATATAAAATGAGATCATGCTCTTGATAGACATGGTATGTGCAACTCTTGATTAACTTTTTGAATCTGTCAAAGTAGTTGTAGAGAGATTCCTCAACTTCTTCCTCTATGTTTAAGATCTTTTGCTTTAAGAAGTTTGATTTGATCGCCGAGAAATACTTAGACAGGAAAAGTTTTTTCATGTCCACCCAATTGGTGACACTTCCCAGTGTCAAAGTATGGTAACAATACTTAGTATAATCCTTTAAGAAAAATCACATCTTTATTTGCTCCTCATCCACATCTGAGGGTCTCAAATTCATGCACACTTCCACGAACTCGTTTAAGTGCTGGACGAGATACTCAATCGCCGTGCCAAAAAAATAGGTAGCAAGTGTACTACCCTAGTCTGAAAGCTCGAACCTCTGGCCTCCAAGAAGAGCAAGAAGATCTAATGCTCTAATAGGAAGTCCCAAGTTAAGAGCTGTCAACGTCTCTAGAGTCACTCTCCTAGCCATTCTGGAACAAGTAACGAATGAATTCTTCCCCTTCCTCCAAATCTCGTGATCGGTCAAGCTGTAGAGAATGAAACTCGTGCTCGATCTCTGCAATCATAGCAACATGAGAAGAATTAGAAAAACGAGCGCGAACCATATGAATGGTTTACAAGAAGACATACGTTTTAGAAAACAAAACAAAATTGTTGATAATTTATTTCCTCCCCGACAATGGTGCCAATTTTATAAGACATGAGAACATTTGTTTGTCATATCAATGTCAATAAATACCCGTTTATGCAAAGTTTGGAGACATGTAACCTAAAACCTAACAAACAGAAATATAGGGAAAGTAAGGGTTGAATCCCATAGGAGGCTTATAAACTTTTGTAACGAGTTCTACTAAACAAATAAATTAATAACAAAGTTTTTTTTATAATTAATATAGAGACACGGTAAAAATGTGTAAAAATCAAGATTTATTGTCGGCAAGGCGAGCCGTAAGTTGTTCGGAAGCAAACTAGAGCAAGAATGAACGTCCTCACCACTGGAATGTATACATGGTATCTTCTAGTATACGCATATCTGGGAACCCCGGTAACCAAAAAGACGGCGGGAAGAGAGCCCAACCTGACATATAAGAGGCTAAACAACGGTAGAAGAAGAAGATCACATCGTCGAATATTGATCTACTGCGTCTAGAGGAGTATCATTTTCATCATCTTCGTCTTGATCATTGGTTGTGGACTGTTGATCATATCTGGCCTAAATTCGGCCTTACTAGTACAACCAATAGTTTGCTTCCAAAAAAGCCAGCCTATACATCTAAACCAAAACAGAAGGAGACGATTGCCTCACAGGCGGAGGTTGCTCCGGTGTCTATTGAGGGTCCCTGTCATGCATCGGGTAACCTGTTTGAGGCCCTCTAACCAGAGTTGGAAACAGAGCCTACAAAAAAAGTGTACGTTGATCCTACATCGCTCTGTCTTAGGAGTCTTACCTCTTCAAAAGAATTCCAAGATAGCCAAGATAACATCCATCCCAGTGATATTCTATGAGGACTTAAAGAACATACTCCCAAATCCATCAGGGCCTGGATATTTTATGTTACCAATGTCAAACACAAATTTTTTGATCTCATCATTGGTAGGAGGCCTCCAAAGCCGAGAGTGCTCAGAAGAACAGACCAGGTCACCCTCAACCCCCACATAATCACTAGTGTTGGTGTCTAATGAAGTGCCAAACAAATTCTAGAAGAAATTAATTATCTCAGATGCAGTACAAGATTTAGTATCTATAGTACCACCATAAGAGTCTTTGAGAAAGAAAACAGAGCATCTCCCCCTATGTTATTTGATGCCATTATGGAAGAAAGAAGAGTGATCTTCACCTAGTTTAATCCAATCTACTTTAGCCTTCTTGACAATAAAACTCTGGAGTTGTTGTAGTATGAGATTAAGTTCATTCTTAGCTGAGCAGATAAACTGTTGTTTACCATGGTTCATGAAGTCAGACCGAAGAGATTCATGAACGGATTTAAGAGCCTCAGTACACTCATCCACCATGACCTCAAGCTTTTGAAATCTCCCTCTCTGCCAGGAACTCACCATATCCTTAACCCTCTTGAGCATGGTGGACACAATGTACTGAGGATTTCCTTGAATAGTGCAGCACCAAGAACCTTCACAATGTCCAGAAAGTCACTCTCTTCAACCTAGAAATTTCTGAACTTGAAATGTGTATAATATTAGCAGTAAAAGTAGGACTGAGTTGAAGGATCCCAGGAGAATGATCTGAAAAACAAGGATCAACAAAGAATACATGAGAATGACGAAGATTCACATCCCATTCCTCAATAATAAGAACCCGGTCAAGTTACAAGCAACCCTTTTAGTTCCATCTTGATGGTTACTCCAAGTATAATGCACACCAAAGTATGGGTGATCAGATGGAAGAAAAATATATGGGTATTAGTTAAAAGGGAAATTGGATTGGAAAAAATGCTCTCCGTACATATCCTCCCTTTCATTCCCTAAATCCTTTTTCCCTTCGCCGATCGGGGTTGGAGGCATGACCGCCCCCCACCGCCGTCTCCATCCTTCCCTTTTCCGACGTCACCTTCTCCTCTCCTCCTCCCCTTACAAGGTAACCCCAATTCCGACCTAAACAAATCTCCCCTTCGAATACTTAACCGATCCCAAATCCCTGACCCCTCCACATTATGCCCTAGCCCAGACATTTTGACTCCGGTGGAGTTTTCTCCCGCTCCGCAGTGCACCCCAGTACGGAAATGAGCTCGAGGAAGAATCTGGCGTTGGCGCCAACTCTGGATCAGTCTGGCCCGTCCTCTGTTTTGCCCGCGTCCAATGGCCTAGCGGCTCAGCGTTCGTGGAAAGAGACTATGACTGGGAAGCGTTTTGAACCGAAGAGAAGGCTCCCGGTGGGGTTTCTAGCCGGGAAATTTCAGGTGGAACGACCGGAGAATGAGGAGGGAGTGACGGTGATCTCCTTTGACAGGGCTGTTATCCAGGCTCTTGAGGCATCCTGGAAAAAGCCATCCTCATCAAACCAATGGGAATACATATCAGGTTTGATGCTCTGGTGAAGAGACTGGGAGAGTTGTCGAAGAACAGAGGACCATTTCAAGCGATCGACCTCCCGAGGGGCTTCGGTGGTGACCTTCGACAAAGATGAAGATGCCTTGTTTGCACTTACCGGAGGCCCATGGACTGCTTCGGCAATGATGCGGAGAGTACTTTCCTCATTTCTGTTGGGCCAAAGATGAAGAGAATGGGTAATGAGGTGATGTGCAACTTGAAGGAATTGGAGCCAAACATTGGTTGTGAGCCTGCTGGACTCTCGAGTAGAGTTGGGCTTTCGGAAGTCCAGATAAGTGATGTTGGGCCGGACCTCCTTTTTGGGCCAGAAATGCCTCATGTGACTAGTGTGGAAAATACTGGACCTGTAGTGGACCTCACTGTGGAGAATTCGGATATGTGTACTGAGGGTGTTGTTGTGGACAATTGTGGAGTTAAGGCGGATCCAAAGGTTAGTGGGCCTATTCTAGCGGACTCGGATGGGCCTGTTTATGCGGACTCGGACGCTGCTGGGCCATCCTCTCCTTCAACCAAAGGATCAATCTTCAAGTTTTAAAACCGGAAGAAAGGCAAGAACTCTAGGAACAAGGCTCATAAGCAATCTGGGCCCTGTCTGCGAAGCCCGTTACGAGAGACCAAATGAGAACGGGCTTGAGTTCCACTTCCGATCCAAACAACCCGTCTTTTGGTAGCAAGGCTACAAACGGTGGGCCCTAGCTTATTTCTGGGGCGGCCGGAAAGGCGTGACGTGTGGGTTACACCATCTCTCGTTTGATCCAAATGGTGAATTGTATCTTATGGAATTATATAGGTTTGGGCAAGGACAGCTTTGCGCGTTCGACTAAGTACCTCATTAGGAAGCACAATGTGGATATAATTGCCATTTTTTGAAACCCAGCTTTCGGGTAGCCGTGCCGAGACGACTTGTAATAAAGTCGGTTGGGGCAAGCACACTATCATGAACGCTGAGGGTCGGGCGGGGGGGTATCTACCTTCTCTGGGACCCTGATCGGATCTCTGTTTCGATCATCTCACATAATGGTTGGTTTATTCATGCTCATGTCACGAGGGATGATGATTTGTTCGAGTTTATCTTCTGTTACGTGCCGTCGTCGGCGCACCGTAGAGTTGCATTTTGGGACCTTCTTTCCACTACCTTGGAGAGCTCTACGAACCTAGTCTTCCTTGGGGGTGGTTTTAATTGTATCCTTCATATTGATGATAGGATCGGGGGCTCGGGGAACCTGCATTCTGATTCGCATGTCTTCCGCAACTTGGTGAGTGACATTGGGCTCGTGGACCTGAGCTTCTCGGGGCCTAAATTCACGTGGACTAAGGGTAGTAATTCAGGGTCGTATGTGGCCAAGAGACTTGATCGGGTTTTTTCCTCGGTCGATGCCCTTCTTTGTTGGCCGAAAGCTCGGGTTAGACATCTTCCCGTTTTCTGCTCGGATCATGCTCCTATCCTGTTTAGCCTCAAGCCCCGTATCCGTAACGACCGTTCCCGTCAGTCGTTTCATTTTGAGGCCATGTGGATGTCACATCCCAATTTCAAAGATCTTATTAAGATATGTTGGAGTAAGTCGTCTAGTGGCCATGCTAATCTTGCAAGACTTAAGGCTATACTCTTGAAGTGGAATGAATCGGTTTTTCGGAATGTGAATACCAAGAAGGAGAATCTTCTTGTGCTCCTTGAGCGGCTACAATCGTCCATACAACATGGACCTAGTGACCGGCTTATCGACGACCATCGCTGCGCACAAGAGAAGCTTTACAGGGTCCTTGCGCAAGAGGAAATGATGTGGAAGAAAAAATAGAGGGAGTTGTGGCTTACCGATGGCGATGGCAATACCAAATTCTTCCACACTTCGATGATTGTGCGGCGTAGAAACAACCGGGTTAAAGAACTCAAGAACTTGGACGATCGCATAATCTCCAATCCTCGAGAGCTTGAAATCATGGTGGTGGATTACTTCCGTGATCTTTTTAACCTTCCGGCCCATGAATGTTGCCCGATTGATTTTCCGAATGGTCTTTTACCGGTTATTGAGCCTCTTTCTAGGGCTTCTCTTGAGGCCGCTTTCACAGAGGAGGAGATCTCTAACGCGGTCAAAGGTATGGGTGGGCTCAAGGCACCGAGCCCAGATGGCTTTCAACCCATCTTCTATCATAGGTGTTGGGACTTGATCAGTAGCTCGGTCATGGCGTTTTTCCAAGATTTCTTCCATTCCTCCACACTTCCCCCGGGCATCAACGACACCTTCATTTCTCTCATTCCAAAGACGAGCCATCCGGAAAAGGTCACTCAATATCTCCCTTTATAATGTCATTTATAAAATTATTACTAAGTGTTTGACTAACCGTTTGCAAAAGATTATTAATTCTCTTGTTAGTCCGACTCAAAGTAGTTTCATCCCGGGGAGTTACATCGTGGATAATATTGTTCTTGCTCAAGAGGTGATTCATATGCTCAAGAGGAAGCAAGGCAATAAAGGCTACCTTATCATGAAGATCGACCTTGAAAAGGCCTATGACCGTCTTAGGTGGAATTTCGTCAAGGATACGCTTACCGACGTGGGTCTACCGAGCGAGTGGGTGGGGTGGATCATGGAATGCATATCCACTCCGAGGTTAAGGGTTCTTTGGAACGGTGAATTCACGGAGGAAATCCGGCCTTCTCAAGGTGTGAGGCAAGGAGACGTCATCTCGCCCTGTATTTTCGTGATTTGTCTCGAGAGGTTAAGTCAAGTTTTTGAGGAGTCCATTGTTAGGAGAGTGTGGAAGTCGGTGCATGTCTCGGTTGGCGGGCCTCCTCTTTCTCATATCATGTTTGCGGATGATATTTTTCTCATGGGGGAGGCCTCAGTGGAACAAGTTACCGAGATTATGAGATGTCTCGATACGTTTTGCCGGGCCTCGGGCCAAAAGGTTAGTAAAGCCAAATCTCGTATTTTTGTCTCCACTAACGTGTCCCCTAGATTATGCAGGAATCTTGAGGTCGCAAGCGGGATGAATGTGACTCTTGACCTAGGAATTACCTCGGCGTCCCTCTTCTTCACAAACCTATCGATAAAGCTACTTGCAACCGCCTCATTGAGAAAGTTCAAACTCACCTTAGCGGGTGGAAGAACAAGTTTCTTAGCTTCACGCGTAGAGTGACTTTATGTAAGTCGGTTCTCCATTCCATTCCGGTGTATACTATGGCGTCTCTTCCACTCCTCAACTCCACTTGTGAGAAGTTGGATAGCATTACCCTCTCCTTTATTTGGGGTGGTGTGGAGGGTGCCAGAAGGATGCACCTCGTTAACTGGGATGCTTTGTGCAAATATAAGAAGGACGGTGGCCTTAGGATCAAGAAGATGAAAGATCTCAATCTCGCGCTCAACAGTAGACTCACTTGGAGGTTTATTCATAATCAGGAGGACTTGTGGGCTCGCGTCATTCGCCACAAGTACGTTTGTCCCTCACTCGTCAAGCGTAGCGATCCTTCCACATCTTGGAGGGCCATCAAGGGGGAATGCTTCGGTGATAGAGAGGAGGGAGGAATGGAACCTTGACAACAGATCGAGGGTCCGGTTTTGGAGTGACATTTGGTTGGATGGTATTCGGATCAAGGACATTTCTTCAATTGCATGTTCTTTAGACGAGCTTGATCATAAGGTAGAGCGCTACTGGGATCCGGTCTCGGGCTGGAGATGGGAGGCCTTTCACCATCGGCTTCCGGCTGAAGTGATCTTTAGTATGGAGGATCTCGTGGTCAATGTGGAGGATGGGAGTATGGATTCTCTTTGTAGGCCGCTTAGCCAGGACGACAATTTGACGGTCGCAGCGGCCTACCGATTCATTCATGATGGAGGTACGCTCACTAATATTGATAGAGATATTTTTCTTGTATTTGGAAGTTGAATGTGCAGGAAAGAAAGAGAATGCTTGCTTGACTAGTTATGAGAGGGGCCTTGATGAGCGACCAAGAGAGGATGAGGCATCACATTGCTAGTAGTGGGGTTGCATTCGAGGAGGACGCGGTCCATGTTCTCCTTGATTGTCATGTTGCCAAGAAGGTTTGGTTAAGTATCCGGCAGGACTTGCGAACTATATTTTTTCGAGCAGCCGGTGGCGATGTGGCTTTGGGAAAACCTGACGGCGTGGGATAGGGGGGACGAGCAGTGGCCGGAATACTTCGCTACTACGATCTGGCGTATTTGGAAATGGAGAAATGGCTGGAGCTTCGATCAAGTTGAGTTCAACGGTAGCAAGGGTGACTTCATACGTGTGGAGGTGGAGGATTATGCATGGAAAAGAGCTCGAAGTCTCGACGCTCCGAGTGTTCAGAGGAAGAGAGTGGACATTGCTTGGTGCCGACCACAAGAGGGATGGGTGAAGGTCAACACGGACGAGGCAGTCAGACATGGGCGTGCGACGGTGGGAGGCATGGATAGAGACCACGAGGGTAAGTGTTTATTTAGTTTTATGCATTGTATTGGTAGTTGTTCGGTCCCTATGGCCGAACTTGGGGGCTTGGTCTCGGGTATCTCTTTGGTTTGGGACAATGGTTTCAGGAGGGTTTGCTTAGAAACGGATTCACGTACGGCTTTCCTTTTGCTAAACAAATCTGTGGATAGATGCCATCCCCTCTCTATCCTCATCGCCAGGGCAAAGGGCTTTATCGGTAGGGACTGGCAATGCCAGTTTCGTTTTATTTATTGTGAAGAGAACGGGGTGGCAGACTCGTTGGCTTCACTTGCTTTTGACTTTGGTCTAGGTGTTACTGTTCTTGCCTCTCCCCCCGAGTCTGTTCGGGTTGTTTTGTTTGAAGACTTGAGGGGACAGGCTACACCCCGTTTTATCCTGTTATAGCCCATTTTATTTAATTAACGCGTAAGGAGACTCCGGCTCTCTTTCAATCAAAAAAAAGTATGGCTGATCAAACAACTTCAAAACATCACAAAGCCTAGCAAATTCTTTCTCAATAGGGTTACTTCTTCTACTAAAGGACAACCTATCACTAGAGCTCAACAAGTAGTTAATATCTCCTAACACTGTCCACAGTTTACTGGTATTCCTTCCAAGCTTGGTAATTTCATTCCAAGACTGAATTCTATCATCAATATCATTATTGACATATATAAAAGTACCATTAATATCATATGTAGGCCCGGCCCAGAAGCAAGGGCGACGACCCAGGGCCCAAGCTTTCTGGGACCCAAGTTTTAAACTATTGTACATATGTATACTTTTAGTTAGCAATACATATAATGGAAATCAAATAACTTAGTTGTGATGTTAGTTAGTTTTCTATCAAAATGGGGTAGAGTTTGAAACTGGTGGGAAGTTGTTGTTTCATCTTTTTTTTCTTTTCTAATTTGTCCATTAAATTTGATTAGGCCCAACAAATAATCATTTGTAAAAGGTCCATTTATCATTTTGAAATAAGTTGACTATATTACCTTTATATGAAAAGTATTTTTCAATAATATTTGAAGTGTCTTAATTTTTAAAAAATCAAAGTCAATCAAAATAAATGGATGGCACATGTAAGAACTAATGTTTTATCATTGTATTTAATAAATCAATTTCTCTTATTTATTCTATAAGACTTGTGGCTATATTTAAGAGAATTTATAACTTCGTGTACATTTATGGCGTTAAGTGTGTGTTTTTATATTATTTATACACAATGTTAATTAAGTTCTATATGTGTAAGTATTTATTTTGTTTGGTTTTATGATTTTTGTAAGTTATATATTAGGGTTATTTTTAAAGAGTTTAGACATTCTTTTAGAATTTATTTGATATCGATAAATATCTTTATATCTATGATAAAAGTGTAAATTTCATCACAAAATATTAGCACATCAACATGTAACTGAATTACATATAGTTGGTTGGGAGTCTAGTAACCAATTGCGTGCCTACCCCCTTATTCACCGCAAAGCCCAATCTATGAAAAATAAAAGAACGCATATTGGCGCTAACAATGTTGCTTTGAGCAACCCGAGTGACCCTGGTAAGAAACTCAATAGCATCACTCTCTAATTCTACAAAGGTAGAGAAAGCGAATGCAATAAAACTATAGCCGTTCTCCTTGCACTTATCCTCATATTTTTTCTTTTTCCTAGCAATAGCAGAAGAGACAGCAACCCCAGGAATAAAAGTGGGAACCCCTACACCCGTGAGGGGGAAACGTCAGTAACATCTAGACAAACGTCATTCCCATTGTCCCAACAATGGACAAGTAGATCAACAGGGCGAAGATCCCTTCCATCCTCAGATAAGAAACCCATAGGCACTTCCTTCTGCACAAAGACACCAGCCTGAAAGCAAATGTCCCCCAAAACATCTCAAACCAAGTTATGCCGAAACTTGAGCCCAACATCATTACCACAATGCACCGCATGGTCACCAAACCGATTCATGACACAGGAAGAGCAACATGGACATGTAAAACCATCAAGGAATATAGTAATCGCAAGGCAATACTGAAAATTAAATATAAGTTTATTTGTCAAATACTTATCATTTTAGGGCCTAATTTTCCTTTTTAACATAGGACCCCTAATATACTAGGACCGGTCTCATATGGCTTATCCAAGCTACAAATGTCACAATGAGTGTATTGTCTAGTGATTGAGATGATTCTCACTTGGACAACAACATCATCCAAGGTTAGCCAAATACGCTCTCTATTAATGCTATCATTATTAGTAATAAAAGGCCAATCATTACCCATAAGTCTACTAAAATTCACCTCATTACTCCTCTTAACCTTAATCTTCAAAAGGCCTAGTATTGTCACCTTATTCAGACTGACAAACTCAGAGATTAGCTTAGCTCTAGGGGCCGAGTTACATCCCCTAGAGTTCTAAGATGCAAGTGTGACATCACTCATTTGAATGGAACATTAGAGCTGCTACTGCACCTCAATCATCAAGCCATTGGTTGAGCTTGAATTGTTAGGTTTTCAAGATGCGAGTTTATGGAGAAGCTAGTAACCCTTTTGAGTAGCCGGTGATTTGAGTTGTTATATTTTGTGCTTTTGTGTTTATTTTTGCCAAGCATTTTGCTAGAACTGTTAGGTTTCCATCTACAAAAGGTGTAAGGAATATTATGAATGCGAAGTATGCTTTTTATGATTAGAGCACTTTGCTTGGTTCTTGGTTATAATCTTGCTCTGGTCCTGCTGCTGTTTGTGCATGTTTGTTGTGTTGAGCTCGATTGTAGCTTACTTTAGTTCCCTTTGTAGAATTATGTGTGAATTTTTCAATGATGTCAAAAGGGGGAAGTAAATAGGTATGAAAAGGTGCAGGTTGCAGGTTGCATACTCCTCCGTTGCCGAAATTATGTTGTGAATTAGACCGTCTTATTCTAAGGGGGAACAAAAGGTAACGTCTTAAGGGTTGCTGAAAGTGTAAGTATATCGCTTATATGATTAACTGAGTATTTTCAACGAGCTCGATAGGTTATTGAATTTAACTGAGTTTGTATGCAAATGTGATGATTGTCCGGTCATGTATATGTTTGTCATCATCAAAAGGGGGGAAATTGTTGGTTAAGGCTAAGTCGAGCTTAACCAAGTTCTCTTATTTTGATGATGACACATATATGTGTTTAATGATTTTTGTGTGTTTTAAGCTTGACATGAGTTACTCGAGAAGTTTTAGGTCCAACTTAACAACAATAAGGTCCAGCTTAACCATGTAAGGGTCGAGCTTGAGCCTAGTGGGGAAAGTAGAGTCTCGCAAAAGCTGAAATAAGGTAGCGCTAGTCGCGCCGTGCAACGAGAGAGTCGAGATACAGAAATAACGAAGTGAAACAAGTGAAACTGATCAAGTGATCATTGTAAAAGCACATGGAAGGATTATAGTGGTCGCTAAAGTGCGCGAAGAAGTTTGCTCATGGAAGGAAGGCCGTTGAAGCTAGAGCTAAAGATAAAAGAAGACAACTGGAGGCTGTTTGAGTTTTCTACTTTAGGAAAGTGGATATACGGGGATCGTTGACATGGAGAAATAGAAAAGCACACGGATCATTGACGTGGACAAGCAGATCAACGAGCAAGAAAACACAAGCGCGTCATATACCGTTGCAAAGAAGCATAAAGCGCACAAATTACTATTTGAAGCGTGCGGAGTTTTTTTTTGCAATGTAGAGATTTCAAGCGGATTGTTGAGATTTCTTGTTTTTCTTGGGTGTTAAGCTATAGAATCAAGCTGAATTAGAGTTAGTTTTGAGTTCTATAAATAGATAGTGAAGAATGATTGTAAATTATCGATTGCAAGTATTGAGCATCGACACTTGAGAGAGTATACACTTTTAAGAGTTGAGAAAGGTAGCTTTATTCTTTACGGGTTGAGCTTTGAAGGAAAGTGAGAGAAAACATTAGAAAGATAAAGGAGAGCTATATAGTGTTGTTCTAAACTTTGTAAATGCAACTCGTTAAGAAATAAAGAGTAGTGGCGAGTTTCATCTCGAACTTGGTAGAAGTCTACGATTCTCACATTGAAAAAATCGTTGCAAGTGTTATCGAGCTTTAATTGTTTTAATTTTCCTATTTCGCATTTAAGTGTTTAAGCTAGACTATAGCTTAAGCACTACCTTGGAAGGTTTCTATATACACGATCCAACAATCATTAAGTGTACAAAATGATGTCTTCTATGCAAATACGTACATGAGTAATGTACTCTATACTGGGCCTCCAATCTAAAATTAATAAAATGAACACTAAAAAGCAAAAGACCAGTGATCAGAGTAAAACCAATCTATGATATTGTCGCTTGGGTCATATAAGATTAAAGAAATTCCAAAGACTTGGAACATTAAAGTTATTTAATTTTGAATCATTTGAAACATGTGAGTCATGTTTTATGGGCAACATGACAAAGCCAATTTTCAATGGCACGATTGAGAGGGATGCTAAGCTGATGGCATGCATATTAATATCATGGAATCTAGAAAAGGTTACCAAGATTACATTTACTTATAATTTCTAGTAGATATGAGCAAACTAATGCTTTTGAAAAGGTTTATATGAAGGTAAAATTGGTAAGAAAATATAGGCGCTTTGATTAGTCGTGGTAGAATATCTGAACCATGAATTTTATCATCATTTAAGCAGTAGTGAGATTTTTCATAAACCGACTCCACATATATATGTCATAGTTGAATGATATATCTAAGAGAAGAAAGAAGACTGTGTTAGACATGGTCCACTCAATAGTGACTTTTCCTGATCTTTCTACATATTTTGGAAATATATATTCTCCAAATGATTTATACACACTAAACAAGATTTCATCTAGAATGATAAGACACCACAAGGTATATGACATGGAAAAGTTCCTAGATTTTCATATAAATATTTGGGTGTACAAGACTAATGTAAAATGTTTACTAGTTGATAAGTTTACACCAAAATCAAATAAATTGAATGCTTCTTTATAGGTTATCCAAAGGAAATGAGGGGATATTATTTCTACAATCCCATAGAGAACAAAGTATTTTTTGCTTGGGATGGTACCTTATTAGAAAAGGTTTTCTTTTCCAAGAAGTCAAATAGAATAAATGTTCAGCTTAATGAAGTTCAAGCTGAGCAACAAATCTAACATCATGAGATATAGAAGAAGTCACAAAGGAACCTGATATTAGAGGTGTAACTTCCTAAAGGGAAACCACCCAGATTCGAGAGAAACCGCCGAGATTCGAGATACAATTCCTCAAGTTGATGAAGCACTTAAGGTCCCACATACTGATGTGGTAAATCCTCTTGCTAAAGTCTCTTTACCTGTTGGATCAGTTTGGAGATCAAACAAGCTAAGGTAGCGACCTGGACGATATGGGATTTCGTCTTGAATGTTAGCGTTGATGTTCTACTTTTATAGAATGATGAACCTGCAACCTATAAACAAGTAATGGTGGACTTCGACTCCGAAATATGGTTTGAAGCCACAAAATCCTAACTAGACTCCATGTATGAGAATCATGTATGGAACTTGATAGATTTGCCTGATGTGTTAAAACCCAATGGATGCAAATGAGTCTTGAAAATCAAAATAGACAAGGATGGAAATTTTTCCGCCTATAAGGAAAAATTAGTTGCCAAAGGATTTAGACAAGTTCATGGTATTGACTATGATGAAACATTCTCACCGGTCCTTATGATCAGGTCCATTAGGATAAACCTAGCAAATTTTGCTTATTATGATTATGAGATATGAAAAAATGGATGTCAAAACTGATTTTCTAAATTGATATTTAGAAGAGAATGTATACATGATGCAACCAAAAGGTTTTGAGGATCAATAAAAACCTAAGAAGGTATGCAAGCTTAAGAGATCTATCTTGAACAAGCATCCAGGATTTGGAATAATCGATTTGATGAATTAGTCAAACAATTTGATATAATCAAATGATAAGAAAAATCTTGTTTCTACAAGATGTTTAGTGGGAGAAAATATGGTTCCTATATCTATATTTGGATGACATATACTAGAGACATTTAATAGATGACTTAAGAAGTCTTTCTCAGTGGAGAACTTAAGAGAGGTTGAATACATGCTAGGCATTAGGAGTTAAGATCTATAAGGATAGATCTAAGATACTTATTGGTGTTTATCATGGAACTTTTATGCATAAGGTCCTTGATAGATTCAATATGAAAAATATAAGAAAATGGTCCTGGCTTAAGCATCATGGTTTAGAAACTCACTAGGAGATGATGTCTAAGAGATCCGGTGAAGCTGAGAAAATGAACAAGATACCATATTCTTAAGTCATAACATCCATCATGTATGCAATGACCCGTGCTCACCTAGATGCTGCATATGTTTTGAGTATGTGTATAAATTGAAGTGAAACCAAGAAAATCCCAAAAGTACTTGAGAAGCACGAGGAATGGTTTATTGGTATATGGAATAATGATGAGTTAACCGACGAAAAAGTAATGCTACACTATGTTAATAGAGGAAATGTGAATAAGTGCAAAGTGCACATTATAATAGACATTGCAAATCCTTTAACGAAGCCCGTACTTAAGCCCAAAAATGATGGTTGATCAGTATGTGGCCAATAGTCTCAAGCACATTGGAGAACTGCATTCATACATTGCTTGTTTTATGATAAATCCGGTTTACTTTTATTATACACTTTTTTTCTTGATGTATCTAATCACTTGGAATTGAATAAAGTATCCAAATAATTTTGTAGATAACATATGAGTTCATCAAAACTATTTTGGTGAACGCAGAACCATTAAGTGAACAGAATTTACAAATTATTAGAAGTCCATGGTCGGAGTCATTAACTTGGATACAAATGACTTATTTCAAGAACACATTGTGAGATTAATTGATAAAGCCGAGTTTCTTGTGTTATATGGACATGGAGATGTCTGATTGATCACATTGATGTGTATGATGATACATATCAGACAGACCTATCTTAGTGTTTTTGGGTTCATACTTTAGAGTTCTAGGGTTATTCATGATTAGTGACTTTCTTAGACATGAGTATGATATACTCATCATTTGACCAATGATATGTCATTGATGCTGCCAAACGTTAGCCATGACATGAAGTTATAAAAGCAGATATTGAGATTGCTACAAGTTGAGTGGGAGTTATAGTCTTACAAGATTGGATATGTCCTCCTATTCCATGTATACCATGATACATTTGGAAAGGAATGGTGTCTCGACCACTTGAAGAGTGAGAACTGTGGAAACGCATAGTCATGGTCAGATGGATTGTTAATAATTATCTATACCGACAATTTGATCTCAAGAATTCAAGAAACATATTTGGTGGTGAAGGTGAGTTTCATCATATAGTCAAATAAGGCTAAGTGACAAAGGAATTTTAACATTGCACACTTGTTTCAAAGACAAGTGGGAGATTGAAGGAATTGTGTCGTTTAATTAAAAGTGTAATTAATTATTATGAGATTGGACATCTAATGAAGATTTATAATCCAGTTAGATAGTCATAGTGCTTTGCTAGAGGTCGACTATGATTTATGAATTTTGTGTTATAAAATTCATTGCTATTATAATTAGGTCCTATAATGTCACTCCCTAAGAGTTTATTGAGTGGATTGATATGTTGAAATAATTATTATATAAAGTATATAATATAAAGGTTATATAAGATATAACTTTGAAATAGATTTTATTAATAATAAGGAGTTATTGTTAGTTAAGGATAAAAGAGAATATTCAATTAATGAATAAATTATATCTCGTATTTGTGGATTATATATAGAGGGGTTATTGGAAACCCTAGATAGCATTCTTATTCTACTTTTCTATTACGCGTAAAAGTTACAACCTCCTCTCCCAAAAGTCTTTTCATCTTCAACCTAACAACTGAGTTTCAAGGTTCCAAGATCTTTGCTCGGATGAACTAAGTAGATGAGTCGTGTTTGAGGCTCTAGTCTCCCCTTCCATAACATTTATCAAACACGCATCAAAAGTATTGATTCTTACATCGTTTAATCTTTTTAGTTTATGCATGAGATCCTCGTTTAAATATTAAGAAACTGTTTTCCTGAAATTCTGTTTTAAAGCATCTAAAATCTTATACAATGAAGGTCTCGTTTTACCGGTAGTAACAAAAGTAACATTTTCTTGATAAAAAGTACTCCCTCCGTTCCCTTATGTTCTTCTCACTTTTTTTCCGACACTATTTACCGTTTAAGAGAATTTTACTAATATTTTCCAATATTTAAGTAAGAACATAGTCGTGAGTGATCTTGTTTGATTTGTCTCAATAAATGATTTAAGCATATCAAAATTTTAAGATTTTTGAATTAATATATTTAGAGATATATAGGTTAAAAAACATGTATCGATTAATGTAAAAAAAAATTAAAATAGAAAAAGGGATGGATGGAGTAGTAATTTTGTTCGGGAACAGTTACTTTACGTTAGTGTACAGAGGTCAGAGATTAGAACATAATGCTGGTTTTCAAGAAGTGCGTTGATAATATACTCCCCGTCCCATAATTATCTTCCCCTTTTTTATATGTTTATTATTCATCTTTCGAGAATCTTCTCGATTTCTCTCAATGTGTTCGAAAAAACATAGTCATGTCTGTTCTTGTTTTGTTCGTCTCAATGAGTACTTTTATAATATCTAGATTTTATAATTTTTATTAACACATAATTGGAGATAATTGTGAAAGAAAACTGACATCGACAACTACGCTAAAAATAATGGGAATATCAAATTGGAACGGAGGGAGTATCACATACGGATATGCTTAATTACGAATGTTCCTGATTTGGCACCTTTGGCAGGCAAAATATTTGACTTAATCAGCCAATTAAGCAACATATTACTGCTATGTTCATCACCTTTTTTATTTTGAGCATACTACTAGGTTTGCCAAATTTTGGGTAAATAAGTGTATATATAATGGATCTTACACTACACAAAGGAGGCTTTTCCTGAATCTCCTTGACAATATAATCAAGTATATATATGTTTCTACATGGATTCCTATTATTAAGCTTTCTAGTTATCTTGCTTCTATACTATATTAAGTATATGTACAAAGATTTATTGATCTTGTCTTCAACCTCAAGTCACACACAATCGATGTGTGACATTAATGAACCCATCTTCCTTACATAGAATTGTAAGACCTCCCATGGGATGGTTGAATCCAAAATCTTCCTCCGCAAATTTGAGTAGTTCTTGGAATAAAGGATGACTTAAATATGATATAGGAACCATATACCTCTTCTTCTCTCCATCTCCCACGTATACTGTCACGTGCCCTTTAGGAACCTTTTGCTTGATCTTTGATACAACTTTAAGCTTGAGAACTTGCTTGGCATTTGAGATTGCAGAAAGTAAACGTATAACCATTGTTAAAATGAAAGATTGTTAACAAGAAAACTGATATTTGAATACAAAATGCTTGAGCTCAATCTCCTATATATATACAATTGGGGTCTCCATATTATGTGGCTATCTATTTAATTGTGTAGATGGGGCTACAAGTTCGGCGGTCTACCAGTCAGATGGTTTGTATAGTTAGGTATATAACAAGTACATATCTTATTGAGGTCATTGGACCCTGCATTTTCTTAACAATATACTAAGGCAAAACCTTCGTAAGAAGCCTATATTATTATAACATATAATCTTTAAAAAAAATCTCGGACACTCAAGATGAGATAGAAATACATAGAATCATTTTAGAGTGCTTTTTCTTAATAGTTATGAATTGTTGTTGCTGTCAGGACGAAGCTATCATTTAAGTTAATCGTGATAGAGTAATTAAGAACACGACCTACATTTTTTAGCCTTGCCCGAAGGTGTTAAGTTAATGTTTGTACTTACTTTCTCCGCCCTTTTTAAAGATTCCATTTAAAAATGGGACACTATTTACAATTTATAGTTCTCATCCGATTACTCTCAATGTATAAGAAATACCATAGTCATGTATGGTCTAGTTTTAAAATTTTATAATTTTTGTAATAGAGATATTAACGAAACAAAACATATCTCGACGAGTGTGTTGGATTAAAATGAGATCATTATTTAGGGACAGAGACTGAGTATCTAGTTTTATCTGGTAGCTTGTACTTTAAATATGTGGTTGCTTATGGTATAGTTTCAACTGATGGAATTAAATGGCAGAAATTAAGGACAATTGCATGTGAACCTGTACGGATGTACCTGATTTAAGGGATAATAAGACTTGTTCTCTTATGTATATTGCTTGCACGGTACTGAATTAAAACTGCCTGCTTTCTTCGAATATAAATGTATACTCCCTCCTTCCCTTTTATTTTTTCCTTTCCTTTTTCTTTTGCATTCACACATTGGTAGAATTTTCTTGATTTCTCTCGACGCATATGGAAAAACATAGTCATGTTTGGTCTTGTTTTATTCATATCGACGAGTACTATAACAAGATATAAATTTTATAAAATTTATTTTAGAGATATTTAACATAGAAAATGCGTCTTGGCAGACGTGTTGGAAAGAAAGGGGAAGAATAAAAAGGGACGGAGTGAGTATTATTTTAAAAAAATATTTTTAATATAAATACATGTGATTTTATCAAAAAATTTTCTTCTTTATCACATTTATTCCTATATGATTATTATATTAAAATAATTTTAAAATTTTCAGTCATATTTTAATAGGGTTATTTAGATAAAGAAAATTCCTCATTAATATGTGCAAAATTTTATCTAATAACAAGTGTTTGTATTCGGAGGGAATATGAGATTTTATTGATTAGTACTTTGTTTCTTCAACACCTATGGATCTTATCTAGATGTTGTGGTTCAGGTTATCATCTATCACTTCATGTTCTGTCCTAACCAACCAAAATGATATTGTATAAATGGATGAGGAACAAATCGTGTAGTGATATTGGTTAATGATTAAATCGTGTCAGAACGCTTTCCTTGAAGAGTATTTCGATCTTTGTTGATGCATAGGGTTACACAAAATTTCTTTGAGAATAAGACAATGAAAGTTCCCTCTTGCTCTAGACTAAGAGACAAGAAATACAAATATAGGTCTAGATTGGGGTGTTAATACCAATTACCAAATATCATTTTCAATCACTTAGATGACAGTTTTTTTATATATTTTTCAAAGCCCACAAGAAGAACTTTATATAGGTCTCGATTGAGGTGGTTAAAATCAGTTATAACCATAATTTGGGAAAAACTGACAAAGAACACGGTTGTACTACAATAGTAGTATAAAATGTTCATTAGAAGTAGTTACGGTAGTTATTAACCCTGAATCAGTAACCTTTGGGGTATATTCCATTACCATATTTCGTAAGCATTTTTTAATCCTGGAGAAGTTGTATTCGGGGTATATTTCCTTTTCCAGATTCCCTTGTAACTTTGTATACATGCTAAAAGTGATAGAAGCCCATTACTTCCATACCCAATTGCAAGATCATATTTTTAAATACATATCTTAGAATAACCTAATTTAAATATTATTTTTGACAGTTAAATCTTTACTCATTAATCTCATGATATTCAATGAATATGAAATCGTTTACATGGGAGTGTACTCAACACCTCCAAATCCACGTTATACAAACTTGAATTCATTAGGATCTTTGATTAAATCCTGATCAGACTTAATGTATCCATGATTCACTTAAATCACCAACATTTCTCCCCCATTTAAGTGTAATATTTGATTCATAAACTAAAATAATGATTCAAATCAAACTCATGCTTAAATTAAAATGTCTTGAAGGTTGAATTTTCATCGTAGTGATATTATATATTCCAAACACTCGAGAATCAGGATGTCCTAAGGATTGAATCCTTCAACTAATTTGAGTACATGAAGATAATACATACATGAGTTTCTACACTACTCCAAGTGTTTATACTTGACACTATTACATGTCATGCGTCCCTATCCATTAATGAAAGTATACTAAGCCAAGCTCGGGCTAGTTGAAAGCGGAAAAACTTCACACTCTATAGGTGGGTTCTTTTTCATCATGCACCTGCCAATGCATTTTTTTAAAAGACCCATTAAAAAGATAAAACTTCAACCTAAATCTTTCTTTCAGGTCTAAACACATACCTTGGGATGATATTAAAGATGTTCTTCCTAACTCTAAGTATAGGCTTTTCACATTGAATTCAACCTCTAATCTCATAAGAGGAGAATTGGCTATCCTACCATTAGAGATATTAAATGGACTTTAGACCCATCCCTATAAAAGACTTTACTACCAAGTCCCAAGATAACCCCTTCAGCAAGTGATCTGCTAGATTTTGTTTAGACCGAAAAAATTCAATAGTGATAACCCCGTGAGTTATCAACTCACCTACCACGCTATGTCTAACGCCTAGGCGTCGTGACTTACCATTATTATACTTGTCTGTAAGTCTTAGACAAAGAAGCTTGACTATTACAATGGATAAAAATGGGTAGTATAGTTGCCTATAAAAGGGGTCTTGGTGGTCTGTTTCCGGATTTACCGCTTTCAAAAACATTCCACCAAAAAAACTCTCTTTCTTTGCATCTCCGATCGCCTTCGATTGTTCCTGTTGTCTCTCCATCAACGTCGCCACCATTAGCACCGCTGTTGTTCTCCATGGATCCTCCAAATGGTGAGTTCCCCTTCTCTTGCTCTCTTTTCTTTCTCTCCGTGGTTGAAAACCCCAGATTCCTTAGCAGTGCTAATTCGATCTTATCCCTATTGTCGGTTGACGGTGGGTTGGTGGGACGTTTTCTGGTTGTTTGCTTTAGAGAGGAGGGTTAGTTGGCTAATAAGTGTTTCTTTTTGTGTCTTAGGTTTAGGAAACCCATCCCTTGTGCATCTAGTAGTTAGGCCCATCCGGAGAACGTCTTCTCCGCCGATTGGTGGCAAGTCTCCGACAGTCAAGCCATCAACATTATCCTTCTTAAACCCGAAGGAGGTCGCCAACAAGTATCCGTTTCCCGAAGGTACTACCTTGGCTCTCCCGGCGCCGAGCTCGATAATGACGGGCGACTTCTCTCCCTTCTTCCCTATTAACATCCAAGCACTTGAAGCCGACTTTAGGTTGCCTTTGTCTAGCCTTGGCAAGGCATGCTGCCGACGGCTAGGGGTGAATTCGGGCAACTACACCCTAACTTGTGGCATTGCATCGCAACTCACATGTTGAGGTGTAAGGAGTTGGGTGTTAAGCCCAACTTTGCCGACTTCTCCTCCCTCAGTTTGGCTAAGGTTGTGCCAAAGGAGTTGGGTTTGTTCTATTTCCGGGTCATTATGAAGACCAAGTGGAAACACCCGGACCACATTCCCAACTGGAGGGAGAAATGGTTACTCATGAGGCCCCCCACCAACTCGGGTGTTCCCTCGGCCTTCGGGGTTGGGTCAGCTTGGAAATCGCCTCACCTTGAACGGAATGCTCGGGATAATCTCGTAGGACAGTTTATGACATTCCCTTATTCTAAAGAGGTGGAGTGCTCAAGGAAAGGTATTATGCCTGAACTTCTCAAAGAGTTGGGACTCAGTTTGTCCCGTTCACGTGTTTGTAAGCCTTTTGTCTCGAATTTTGTCTTTGTTTTAAGATACTCAACTCTAATGTTATTATTCTTTTTTTTTGCAGTGGACCCTCTCTACAACCTCTTGACCAACATTGATGTCCTCGACCCGGCCTATGTGGTTGAGATTGATATGCGTGAGGCTCGTGAATCCGGTACCCCAAGCGTTATCGCCCGGGTAGATCTCCTCCCCTTCCAACTCCTCCTTCCACGAGGAATGTCATCCAGCTGTTCGGTAGTGATGACAAGGAGACGGAGGATGATCTCCTTCCACACCGCCAAGGTCGTTCTACATCTCGGTCCGAGGCTCCTCCTTCCATGGGTGTCGAGGCTTAGTCTTCGAGTGTGCTACCGAGGAGTGAGTGGGAGGAGGGGGGTGACGTGGCGGCTTACATGGGTAGCGAGCGTCAGTGTAAGGACCAATATGAAAGGGGTGAAGGTTCGGCTTCTCGGCCCGAATCGCCTCCATCTCCGGAGCGAGTGTTGAGGATAACCGTCTATCTCTTATGCAATTCAGTTACCGGTCTAGTCCTCAACTCCAAATGGCTCCCCGAGCCAACACCCTGCATGCTCGATTTCAATGTGCTTGAGATGGTCACCCCTCAAGCGATCGCCCTCTCGAAAAGTGTTGGTTTTGGTTGGTTGGCTTTCTGCCTTGTGTTAGCTTCTTTGCTTTAAATTTAATTGGTTTGATGTAGATGGCCCACCTTGTTTAATTCCTCTCTAGTGGAGCTTCCTCCTACTCGGCCCTCGAGCAGGAGTTGAAAGAGTCCAAGGAGTCTTCTGCTACCCTCCTCGCCGAGCGCCAGGAATCCATGGAAGAAATGCGCAGGCAGAAAGCCAACTACAATCTGGCCATGTTTGAGGCAGCCAAACTTTTGGAGGAGAAGACGAAGCTTTCTTCTTAGCTGGACGAAGCCCAACGGAAATTGAATGTAGAGGTCGAGCACCTCGAGCTGAGGATTGCGGAGGCAAGTTGCAACATGAAGAAGCAGATGGATGGGCTTAAGGCTCAGCTTGCTGACTCTGAGGCGGCTAGGGTGGTGATGGATGCAACTAGAAAGAGTCCAGAGGAGGCTCGGGTGCTGCTGAGAGCTCTAAGGCTTAGGCTGTGAGGGATGTCCAGGAAGCAGCCGAGAGCTTGAAGGTCCAAGCCGTGAAGGAGGCAAGTGATGAGGCCGAAACGGTTGTTGTGCCTATCAAAGATACCTAACTTAGCAATTCCACTAGTAAAGCAGTAAGAAGGGGTCGAATCCCAAGAGAGCCAGAACGTCAGTTTATTTCTAATGGTGCTACTGAATAGTAACAATGGTTTTTTTTATTGTGGTTATCGTAACTAAGCGAAAGTAAAATAAAAGCAATGAATGTTGAGTTGTAAGTAATATGATTATGGAGCTCACTCTATCTAGCATCAGCACATTGTTCAATCGGAATGTTGATCATCGAATTCTATTAATTAATATTCTGAATTGGTTAATTTGGTTGTCCTACTCTTTGTTCGTAAATAGCAACTAGTCCAAATAGTCCTAGAAACCCTTATTGTTAGCAATAACCAAGGAAATCCCAAGGTTCAAAAGCGCAACAACATAAAGATCAAAGATATGTAGGCCTATGCAATACCATTGGTAAATAGCGATTACTCGACACAGGTTTATAATCTCTACAAAATAAGCACTCGCAAATAGTCTATGCAAATTCTGATTGCTACTTAAAAGACAAGACTTTTTCAAATCGAATTATCAAGCCTAGCAATATGATGGATAATTAATCAACCTAGTTTGCAACCTAGATAAAATCAAGATCAATCAATAGTCAATAAAGCACAAGAGACAAGAAAACAAATCATGAAATTAACTTTAGAACAAAAATATAAGAATTCTCACAAACAAATCCTAAAATAATGGCTTCAGCCTTAAGAGTGAACTATAGAGACTTTAGCCAGACATAGCCTTCGAAAGCATTGAAGAATATGGATGAATGATGGAAAACAAACCAGAAAAGATGATAAAGGTGGAAGCTTTCTTGGAGGCTGATGCTGAGTTCTCTCTAAAAGAATGTGGCTGAGAATAATGAATGAATGATGAATGAATGATCCAAAAGTTTAATATAACCTAATTTCTAAAGGCCTATATAATATCTAATAAAAGGGAAATAAAATAAATCAAAATAACTAAAAAGATGTGGAAAAACTAATCAGAATCTCGGATAAAATCTTCAATATGGGCCGTCCGTCTCCGTTGTCATGATCGTGACAGGGGTGTCTCGATCGTGATGGTGCTCCAGTTCTCAGGTCCGTGACCGGTGTCGGTCGTGATAGGTAGTCGCGACCGTGATAGGTCAACTGAAGCTAAGTTGTGATCGTGATGGGTTGTCTCGGTCGTGACAGTTTCAAATGAGGCTGACTCTCGGTCGTGATGGCTCCATCTCGGTCGTGACAACTTCTCCTGAGATGGTCATCGTCTTCTACAAGCGTCGAGGCAGCTCGGCTTCGCCTCTCGGCTTCTCCTTTGGTTTAGGCGTGGTATACTTCCTCTAGCTCCATCCCGAATGCACTAAAAGTGAGTACAACCAGGATCTTTATGATAAAACCACAAAATACCTCTTACGAGCATCCCGCTAATCCATAAGTAAACTCCAAACTAGATTCCGGGAATACCACTCGTTAAGCACCTAAACACCACTATTCCTAAGCTAATAGTCGCTAGTTAACATCATATAATAAGCTCCTATCAAACTTCCCCACACTTAAATCTTGCTCGTCCTCGAGTAAGCAAAATAAAGCTCACTCCTCCTAAAAGCACAAAGGTCTATAGTAAGTGTAGAGACAACCTGCTAGCGACTATACTTCAAACTCCAAGTGTAAAGCGAACACTAACCTAACTCCGATCTATCTTCTTATCTCTCCGAGATGACCTACCCAAATACCTCCTTATGTCTCCACTTCATATGTCACCACTCCATACAATAGTAAATATCGAACCAAGTGATGTGCAATAAAGCACAAGTGGACATCCTAATCTCCTCTAGGGGTAAGGGTACATAAATAATGATAATAAAGATAGAAATCGAGTCTCCCACTCGTGTATACACTTCTTATTCCTCCTCTTCAATTAATGTCCTAAACCACTAAACAATATAAACAATCCATACCTCACAACCACCAATCCTAATCCAGAAAATCTGCATAGCACAACCACAACAATATACATCCAACTCCAAGAAATAGAAATCTAATCCTAGAATCTAATACAACCGCCATAAATGTGTAACAAATTTGATGAACTAATGAAAGGGTGAGCATGCAAGGTGTGGATAAAAATAAACTTAATAACAAAGGAATAAAAGGCTAAAACTAACTTCTTATCCCTCCTTGGTGAATCCTAAAGCCCGAGACAATCCTTCAACTCCCTTCTTATGTCTCCGACGCCAATAAAAGATGCAATCAAATAAATAATCACAAAACAATGTAATCCTGGCGCCCTTTCGGGTTTTCACCAAAATTCTAAGTGGTAGGAACTATTTCTTTTTTTATTTATTTTTATTTTCAGGCACCCACCTTTTCCTTTTTAATCCATTCTTACTTGCCTGATTTTTATTCTTTTTATTTTTAATTTTGTAATTTTGTAACTTTTTAAATTTTTTTTCTTGTTGGAGCCCCCCTTTCGATCCAATTCTCTTTTTACTCTCCTGGGTTTTTCTGATTTTTCTAAACAATAATAATAAAGCAAATGTTCTGGGAATATCCGTACAGACTCGATAGAAAAACAACCAAAACAGTTCAGTAAAAGACTCAAAACATAAGGTAAATCACAGAAATACCAAAAGAAACCAAAAACAACACCAAGAACGCCTCGACTAGTCGACTCCTCTCCCCACACTTGAATCGCGCATTGTCCTCAATGCAGCAAAAGATGACATCATAAAAAGGGAAGAGGGGGAAGAACCGTGGAATGCTGAATTGCTCGTTTTGGTCGTGGTGAGCAAAGGGGGTGAAGTTCCGACCGCGTCACGACCGTGACATGGTGTCACGATCGTGACACGAGTAAATGTGTACGCGATCGATGTTTTGCGCCTCCTCTGCTGACCTCCTCGTGCTAGTTCCTCCATTTACCTAAGAAAGAAAATAAGAAAAAAACAGAATAATGGGGTTAACGTTAGTAAAACTCCCTCGGGATGCCTCCCGATTAGTGCCTTAGTTAACGTCGCGGCACGACGTAATGCTCTCTCGTCAACCAACCCTGTTCACTTGATCCCTTCTAGATCGCATCATCTAACAATAGCTTTTTGAACCATTGATGGAAATGTTTGAACCTTAGACCATTCTCTTCCTTGACTACCCATATTTGCTTGGGTTTCTTTTTCTCCTTACCTTCCCCACACTTAGACTTAACTTTGGGCTTTTTTTTTGCTTTCTTCGCAACCTACGCAACAACTTTAGCAGATTTCTTACCCTGTGTAGTTAGAGAGGTGGGGCTATTGCCGAAAACAACATTCGAGCATAGGTCGGGAGGTTTATTAACGTCATTAATACAGAATACCGAGCCATCATCCAGGGATTGTATCGTAGTTTCATATATGTTAAAATTGACAACATCCCCGTCCAACTCGAGCTTAAGCGCCCCGGTATCTAGGTCTAATTTTGTTTTGGTTGTCCGCATAAAGGGTATGCCCAGAAGGGCAGGTGCAGCCTGCGTATCATGATTAACATCTAGTATGTAAAAATCCGCAGGGAATATAAGGTCCTCCACCATAAACAACACATCTTCGACTAACCCTTTCGGGTAAACCATAGACCTGTCCGCTAGTTGAAGCACAACCCCTGTTTCACTCATAGGTCCTAACACTAATGATTTATATAATGAGTAAGGTAGGACATTAATAGAAGCACCTAAGTCTAGCATGGGTCTATCAATTGTAGTTTTACCTATAGTGCAGGGGATACTCACCATCCCTGGATCTGAGCGCTTTGTCGCTATCTTTTGTTGGATGGCCGCGGAAACTCTTTCGCTGACCTGAACCTTTTGCTTTCCTTCGAGCTTCATCCTTTAAATGTTTAGCATAACGAGGGACACTCTTGATGAGTTCGAGCAGAGGGATATTCACCTTACACTTACTAAGCGTATCAAAAATCTCCTTGTAGTCCCGGATATCAGCACTTGGTAGCGCTCGTGATGGCTGGTCGCAATCGAGATGGGGTAAACTGGGGCTTAGTCGCGATCGTGACAGTGTGTCACGGTCGTGATTCGTTTCGTTAATGTTTTCGTAAACCCGATCACATTCATCTCGGTCATGATGGAGCTGTCGCGATCGTGATGGCTCAACTGGAATAATGTCGCGATCGTGATGATTCTGTCGCGGTCGTGATATCTCTCCAGTTTCCTCATGTAGCCTCTCTTCTTGCAACTTTACATCGAGTGTTCGTATTGTGATGGCACTTACGTTTCCTCTTGGATTTCTCTCGGTCTGGGAGGGTAATTTGCCTGAGATTTGCTGCGTTAGATTATTGACTGCCTCCGCCATTTGTGATGTCTGCTTCTCCAAATTCCTTATGCTCGCCTCCGTGGTTTGAACATGTGTCGTGAAGTGCTTTGTTAGCGTTTCCATCATCTCTCTCGTCGAAGCATCTTCGGATTTCGGTGGGTATGGAGCACGGTATTGATTGTTGTATTCATATTGTTTATTCTGCCCCCAGCCGAGTCGCCCCATCTAAAACCAGGATGATCATTACCTCTCGGATTATAGTTGTTGTTTTCTCGCGGATTGTAGTAGTTGTTGTTGTTCTCAAACCGAGGTCTAGGGGGTCCAAAACCTCCTATAATGTGTACTTCAGCGATGGTTTCGTCCTGGATTTGTGGGCACATATCAGTAGGGTGGCTCTCGTCCGCGCAAATACCACATAGTCTCGCCGGTTTCCGATTTCCAAAAGTGATGTTCTTGATCATACTTTTCAACTCAGCTATTTCATTCTTCCATCCGAGCTTTCCGGAATTCACAGCGTTTGCTCCTTTCCTCGTATGCGTTCTTACGAAACTTCTCGTTCCCTCAACAATCTCATTTAGTTGGGCTCTGGCTTCGGCGGGAGTCAAATTCAGCACACTCCCGTTACGCGCAGCGTCCACTAACCTTCTCTCATTGTCGAGTAACCCATTGTAAATGTGGGTTACCAAATCTTTCTCCTCAAACCCATGGAATGAGCAGCTAGCACATAGTCTCGCGGATCTTTCCACATAGTCGTATAGCATCTCATCATCGTGTTGCTCCACCATAGCAATCGCTCTTTTCAAAGAAACCGCCTTTTTAGAAGGAAAATACTTGCTAAGGAAGGCTTTGTGTAGCTTATCCCAAGTGTCGATACTTCCGGGTGGGCAGCAAGTAGTACCATTATCGCGCGCTATCTTTTAGCGTAAGACCGAAAACTCTCATCTTAATCTTCTCGTCGGTGACGTTACTCGGCTTGCTGCAGCTGCAGATGTCATGAAACTCACTTAGATGCATAATCGGGTCTACCCCAACCAGGCCATGAAACTTTGGTAGCAAATTGATGAAACCGGTCTATAACTCAAACGTAACGCTAGTATTCAGAGCAGGCAACGTTACTCCCAGGTGTTGTTGCGTCAGATCTAGGTTCGTAAGCTCTCTAAACGTTCTCGCAGCCATTGATTCGGTTACTTGATTCTGTAGAGATTGTCGCAAGTTGCATAGGTGCATCCGCTCTATCTTTGGATTTAAATCAAGCAAATCTGTATTAGTAGCGCGAGTGTGGACCATAAGATAGGTCCACACCAGAATAGTAACAAAAAAAGAAATAAACTAAAACAGTTGGCTCCCCGGAAACTGCGCCAAAATTTGATGAGGCCAAAATGGTCGTTGTGCCTATCAAAGATACCCAACTTAGGAATTCCACTAGTAAAGCGGTAAGAAGGGGTCGAATCACAAGAGAGCCAGAACTTCAGTTTATTTCTAATGGTGCTACCAAATAGTAACAATCGGGGTTTTTGGTTGTGGTTATTGTAACTAAGCGAAAGTAAAATAAAAGCAATGAATGTTGGGTTGTAACTAATATGATTATGGAGCTCACTCTATCTAGCATCAACACATTGTTCAATCGGAATGTTGATCATCGAATTCTATTAATTAATATTCTGAATTGGTTAATTTGGTTGTCCTACTCTTTGTTCGTAAATAGCAACTAGTCCAAATAGTTCTAGAAACCCTTATTGTAAGCAATAACCAAGGAAATCCCAAGGTTCAAAAGCGCAACAGCATAAAGATCAAAACTATGTAGGCCTATGCAATACCATTGGCAAATAGCTGATACTCGACACAGGTTTATAATCTCTACAAAATAAGCACTCGCAAATAGTCTATGCAAATTCTGATTGCTACCTAAAAGACAAGACTTTTCCAATCGAATTATCAAGCCTAGCAATATGATGGATAATTAATCAACCTAGTTTGCAACCTAGATAAAATCAAGATCAATCAATAGTCAATAAAGCACAAGAGATAATAAAACAATCCTGAAATTAACTTTAGAATAAAAACATAAGAATTCTCACAAACAAATCCTAAAACAATGGCTTCAGCCTTAAGAGTGAACTATAGAGAGTTTAGCCAGACATATCCCTTGAAAGCATTGAAGAATATGGATGAATGATGGAAAACAAACCAGAAAAGATGATAAAGGTGGAAGCTTTCTTGGAGGCTTCTGCTGAGTTCTCTCTAAATGAATGTGGCTGAGAATTATGAATGAATGATGAATGAATGATTCAAAACTTTAATCTAACCTAATTTCTAAAGGCTTAGATAGTATCTAATAAAAGGGAAATAAAATAAGTCAAAATAACTAAAAAGATGTGGAAAAACTAATCAAAATCTCGGATAAAATCTTCAATATGGGTCGTCCATCTCCGTTGTCACGATCGTGACAGGGGTGTCTCAATCGTGACGGTGCTCCAGTTCTCAGGTCCGTGGTCGGTGTCGGTCGTGATAGGTAGTCGCGATCGTGATAGGTCAACTGAAGCTAAGTCGCGATTGTGATGGGTTGTCTCGGTCGTGACAGCTTCAACTGACGCTGACTCTCGGTTGTGATGGCTCCATATCGGTCGTGACAGCTTCTCCGGAGATGGTCTTCGTCTTCTACAAGCGTTGAGGCAGCTCGGCTTCGCCTATCGGCTTCTCCTTCGGTGTAGGCATGGTACACTTCCTCTAGCTCTATCCCGAATGCACTAAAAGTGAGTACAACCGGGATCTCCATGATAAAACCACAAAATACCGCTTACGAGCATCCCGCTAATCCATAAGTAAACTCCAAACTAGATTCTGGGAATACCATTCATTAAGCACCTAAACACCACTATTCCAAAGCTAATAGTCGCTAGTTAACACCATATAATAAGCTCCTATCACCGAGGGAGGCGACTGTGTCCGAGTTTGTCCTTGGTAGACGGATGCAGAGCTTGGTCACCTGTTATAACCGTTACCGGGCCACCGTGGCGTTGGAGCTTGTGTAAAAGAAACTGCCTGGTTTGGTATTGGGGGCCCCACCACTTGACACTTTTTTCGATGATGGGGCGGACCCCTTGGATGCCTGCGACGTGCATGTCTTGAAACCGGCTATAGAGTTTGCGCCAAGTTTCGACATACCTATACTTCCGGACCCGACTGTGCCCCTTAAACGCAAACTCAAAGAGGTAGCTACTCCGAAGAGGGCTAGATAGGGTGAAGGTGATGTGCCTCCGTCGCCTAAGAGGTTGTTCCCGGGCACGGGGCCTAGCACTTAGCTTTTTACTTCTCTCTATCTATGATGTATTTGAATTTTTATCCCGGAGGGGTTTGTAAATATTTTTGTTATGAACAACTTTGTCTGATTCGCCGGGTGTAAGCGCTTATTTTTTAACTTGAAATTCGTTTTGCAAAATATGGCGAGCTTTATAATTGATAGTTGCTTGGAAGGTGTTCTAACATATTACATTGTATTTGAGGTAAACAAAACATTAACATAATTGAACAGTCTAAAAATGGAATGCTTGAGTACTGCTAGAATTTCTTTTTCGTATTCTTGACCGAGCCATGTGCTCGATTGGTGTAGTCAATTTGACCAATAACTCGTCTTACATGTGATGGCAATGGCTGCCCGTGTTAGTGTTTGGCTATCAGCTGCTGCTTAGAAATTGTGTTTGGGTTTGGGTATGTTGATTACTGTTTTGACAAGATTGTTAGGATATATGGTAGGTGTATACGTCAGTGTATAGGTATGAGAGGCGTACCTCTTGTGGCTTGCGGGTATGGCCAAGCCGGCTTTTGTTGCGCTTACGGAGAATCCCCTGGATGAGGCCTTGTGTTCGTCCAACTGTTGGGTGAACATGATTGTTTTTTGGTAGTCGGTGCTTATGGGGCAGACCCTGGCCGATTTTAGGGGATGCCAAAAACTGTAACGACAAAGGAAAACGTGAGTATGTTTTTTAGTTATAGGTTTGTGTTTTGAACGTACGGGCATTTTCATACCTTCAACAGTTGGCATAGGTAGCCGAACCATTTTGTTTATTGTCCAGATGCCGGAGGCCTTGGGCTCTCGCCTATATGGACAGGTGTTAGGATTCGGGATCTACATGCTATTTAGGTAGAGAGAAAGGTGCGAGAGTTCATACCTGAGGCGATCACGTTCAAGGATAGTATCATCGTAGGCGCATCACGTTCCGTGTGTTTGGAAAACGGTTGCCGCTGTAGTTGACAAGTCTGTAGGCACCTGGGGCGACTTCATCATCAACTATGTATGGTCCATCCCATCTCGGGTCTAGCTTTCCGCCCTCGGTTTGATGGAGGACAATGTCACCTTTCTGGAAGCCCCTAGGCTTGATGTACTTGTTGTAGTGCTTGGCTACAATTGATTTTTGGTTAGCTGTGTATATGGCAATATTTTCCCTCATTTCTTTGCGGAGGCCGATCTCTAGGACAAGTTGCTCATCATTGCTGCTCTCATTGTATTACAGGATCTTGTCGTTTGGGAACAAGTTCTCTACAAGAACCACAACTTTGACCCCGTAGGCCAGGACGAAAGGGGACTCTCCGGCTGCCACCTTGGGTGTGGTTCGGTTTCCCCATGAGACAAGGGGTAACACCTCGTCCCAGCATCCTTTGGATCCTTGGAGGACCTTCTTTAGGTCGTGCACAATGCTCTTGTATACAACCTCGACCTGGCCGTTGCAATGTGGGTGTGCGAAGTATACAAAATTGAGATTGATGCCAAGGTCGTCGCACCATAATGTCAGCTTTAGTGTGTTGAACTATGTTCCCCTATTGGTTACAATCTGTTTGGGCAAACCGAATCGGCAAATGATGTTATGCTGGTTATATGAACTAGCCCCTTAGTTCTTGTAACTAATAATCAGTATTCTAAAAAACGCGCCTAGACGGAGCCTAGCCCCCGCCTAGGCGCTAGGCGGCACCCTAACGTTCCGAATAGGTGCTAGTCCTGTTTTGCTAGGTGGTGGAAAAAAATCACCCGCCTAGGAGGCTAGGCGCGCCTAGACTTTACGATTTTTTCTAGGAGGGGGTATGCGTTCTTTTTTCGAAATCGGTATGTATTATTATTTTGGTTTAAAGTTAAAAATCAATCCCACCCTCTTGTTCGTCCCACACCTCCGCATCTCACCTCTCACCCCCTCCCTCTCAACTGAGAACTTTGTCGTCCCTACTACCTCTCACCTCCATCTTTTTCCTTCCATCACCTCTCATCCCACCGGCCACCTCTCACCTCACCTCACCACTCGTCCCGCCTCTCACCCTTGTTCGGCTCTCCCTGTCCCTCGCCTTCGTACTGCAACCAACATCTGCCAAGAGCATGCGATTACGACTATGACTTATGAATAATTATTTAATATTACTTATGTTGAAACATGTGTTGAAAACTGTAGAATTTTTGCTTGTTGTGGTCTTGTAGATCTTCTTTATGAAGAATACTGTAAAGTTTATGAATTTTGGATGATCAATTAGCAAATTATATACTTGTATTAGAATTACATAATTGAATTATGAATTACTATGCAAATTATGAATCAGTAAATTTCGATTTAGTTTTTCATATAAGAAAATTAGATAAAAATATAAAAATAAGTGTTATAATATGATCCGCCTAGGCCCCGCCTAGGCGCGTAGATGCTAGGCCCTCCCTTACTGCCCAACACCCGCCTAGCGTCTTTTAGAACACTGCTAATAATGTCTCAGTTTTTTATGATAACAAATTGCCTTATGAACTAATATGTCTATTGAGTGAGATATCACAGGAAATCGATAGGCCTTTGTGTTAATTAGGAGTTTTCAGCATGGAAGCAACGAGCTGAAGTAGATATACAAGAGTGAGTCCAACGAGAAGAATAGTTCTCAAGGCGCTTAACTACGAGCAAGGGAACCGAATGACACTAAAGGGAACCGAACAAGAAGAGTGAAGAATCGAGCTGCGGAGAAGTAAAGCGCTACACAAGGAAGACGCGCTCAAGGGGACCGAATACATTGAAGGGGACCAAGCGCGTATATATGGAAAGAAATCTTTCAGGAGCTATAGAAGGACTGATTTGATTCGCCAAAGATTTACCAGATTCGAGATCTTAACTGTTGAAGCAAGTTTGTTATTATATTCGGCTAGTTTGGATTTAGTAGTTTATTTATTATTATCATCATACTTTTAGGTAATTAGTTCCCGGTGATTATGTCATAGTATAAATAGTTTAGTTCATTTATCTTGAACGTTGTTGTTGAACGAGAGAGAAAGAGTTCATCTTGATTTAGGACTTAGCAAATAATTAAGAGAGTTTAGGAAGAAACTGAGAACTGTGTGTTCGCCTAATAGTTGTAAGTTCTACGAGAAATCAAATCAACAACGTTTATGATTTGAGTGTTTATTTGTTCTTAGTCTTGTATTTCCACACAAAAGTCCAATCTTTATTTAGGGTTAAGATCTTCACGATCCACAATTGGTATTAGAGCAGGATCCAATTCCAATACGGCAATGAACAACTCAGAATTCAACCTCGGCATGTCCCTCAACAAACCTCACCAACTTCGAGAAAGAGAACTTGATTCGTGGATGGGAGTGCACATGACGTTCATTCAAACCCAAGACTTTCAATGCTGGAAAATCATAGAGCTTGGAGACGAGGTACTCCAAGAGTTGAAGGAAAGAGCGCAATGGAAACCAGATCACTACGTCAAGATGGAGAAGAACGCAAAAGCTCGACAACTGATTCTGTGTGGACTCACCCGCACGGATATTGACAAATTCATTGGCATACAAACATCCAAACACATGTGGGAAGATATCATTTCCATACATAGAGGGAGTGACGACTAGAAGGATACCAGAATGTTCACGCTTCAAATGGAGTTTCAGTGCTTTAAACAACTCCCTGGTGAAAGCATGTCAGCCTTCCAGTCGCGCTTCACAATTCTGATCAACAAATTCGATCAACAAATTTCTTTCAAGAGTGTATAGTGTGAACATTGTTACTACAAAATCTACACCATTCATTGTACTTCACATAACCATATTTTCCCTTTCCATGTTTAAAGGGCTTTCTATCCTTAATCTTGCAATCTAGTATATTTGTGGCATTCCCTTGGGCTTGGTTCACATACATTATGAGCCTTTTCCCCATGAAACCAGTGATTGTCATCCTCAAATGGTTGTTCAAGTGCCTTAACCTTTTTCTCTAAGAATTCATTCTTGCTTCTACATATTTGAAGGGCCTTGTCTAAGGTCTCAGCTTTTTCACTTAATTCTCTGGTGAGCTTTTCATTAGCACTCGAGCACTTGGAGGAATCTAAATCATATCCTAATCCAGGTATAGCTTTTACAAAGACAGTTTGGTTCACCATTTTCTCATTAATAGATTGTGTTAATTCTGTGGTCTTCGCAAGAATTAGCCCTAAGTCACTTTCTACCTTGAGTTCTAAATCCTTTAACGATCCCCCTTGAGGTTGCTTACCCTTGCAGCCCTTGCAGGATTTCATCATCAGACTCAGTTCCCTAGATTTTACTAAGGCCTTTTCTTTGTCAGCTAACCTAATGGACAAGTCTAGATATTCACCACGTAGTTCAGTTACTTCTTCTTCATATTTTGTGATTTGAGATTCTAAAGCTTCAGTGTCTTATAGTAGCCCCTTAATCATATTAATAAGGTCTTTATTTTCAAGTATGTTTAAGCGATTAGGCAAGGAATCGATAGTTTTTGCCTCAGAAGTAAGAGCCTTTGCATTGGCCATGAGACATTTGCCTTGGAATCCTTCGTGAAGGTCATATTCATCATCTTCTTCTCCCTATGCTGAGAAAAGTGCCTTCTTCTCAGTGGCCTTTAATTTTTGGTTGGTGCGCGTCTTGTCAAGATGTGCCTTCTCTTCGCAGTTATAGCATGTATACTCCTTGAGATCACGCTTAGTCGAGGATGATGATTCTCATGGTCCAGCTCTCTTTTTGAGCCACTTCTTTACCATCTTTGTCATGAGAGCAACTTCTGTATCATCGTCCTAATCTTCTTCACCGTCATTGATTTCCATCTTCTCAAGCACCTTCGTGAGCTTCAGCGCTGTTCCAGTGGCTTCTTTTACTCGTAAGCCCTTTAGTGAGTCAACATTCTCTTGGTCGAAGAACTTGCCGAATATGTCAACCACTGAAAGCTTCTTGCAATCTGGAGACATGAGAGCGATTCGTCGAGTGAGCTCGAATTTTTTTTTATAGCATAGATGACAGTCAGTGTCTGCTCTGAGGGAGGGACGACTACACCAGAGGCAGTCAATTTGTTGATCAGAAAGTTCAATCTTTAGTTAGGGATATGATCTTCACGATCCACATGTTCTGTCATAGAAATTTCTTCACGGTCTGTACGGTTGTATTTGCAAAGGGTATTGCTTCTATCCATTTTGTAAAGTAATCGAAGACTATGATTATGTACTCGAGCTGTCCGGGGGCCTTGGGTAAAGGTCCGAGGAGGTCAAGCCCTCACATAGAAAATGGGCAAGTGTCTCTCATGATTTGTAGTTCCACGACGGGTTGGTGAGAAGCCGGTGTGTGGAACTGGCACGGCTTGAACGTTCTGGCGATGTGTTGTGCATCGGTTCTCACTGTTAGCCAAAAATGTTCGTTTTGAAGCACCTTTTGGACCATGGATTGCCAACCAGTGTGGGTTCCTCATAGACCATCGTGCAACTCGACGAGCATTGCTTTTCCTTCCTCCTGAGATAGGCATCAGAGCTCTCTGTGTGAAAAATTGTTCTTGAAAAGCATACCTTTGTTCCTGTAGAACCGAGCCTATTGAACCTCTAGCATCCGCCGCTCTTTTCGATCAGTTGGGATGTTGTTGCCGGCTATAAAGTTGGTGATGAGAGTTCTCCAATTGTTAGGTGGTGTGTCGATTGTGAGTGCCGCCATCTACTTGCAAATGGCTCTTTTTTCGCGCGTTTGGACTCATACTTTTCCTTTGATCTACTCGGGCAACAATCTTGGTGGCTTGGCATGTGAGGCCATTTTTGCCAGCTTTTCGGCCTGTTCATTCTTTTCTCGGGGATGGCCCTCATAAGGAAGTGTATGAACAAGGGGATTAGATCCATGAAACGGATGTGGTACTTAGGTAGGGTCCCTATTTTAGCCTCGTAGGTGCCTTGGACCTGGTGCACAACTACCTCGGAGTCGCACATGCATTCTAGACAATCACATGCGCTTTGAGGGCGATCTCGAGTCCTACGATGAGGGCTTCTTACTCGGCCTTGTTGTTTATTTCTTTGAAGTTTAGAGTAATAGCAAACTCGGTTACATCGCCGCGGTTAGTTCTCAATACGACCCCATCCCCACAGCCGTCAATATTGATGGCTTCGTCTATGTGTAGGGTCCATACCGGGTTGTCGGCTACGGGTTCGAGGCCCATTTCTTCTCAGAAGCTGGTCTCGACGATGATGTCGGCTAGGGCCTGTGCCTTGATCGTCGGCTTGGGCCTATATTTGATGTCGAATTATGACAACTCAATAACTCATCGTGTGAGCCGGCCGGATACAGTTAGCCATTGGAGGAGGCTTCACAGAGAAAACTTGACAATACTTGTATAGGGTGGGCATGGAAGTAGTGTCTGAGCTTTCTTGCGGCTATTACTAGGGTGTATGCAAAGTTTTCTACTAGGGAGTACCTTTCCTCTATGGGCGTCAGGGCCTTTCTTGTGAAGTAAATTAGTATGTTAAATAGAGCTGGAGCTCTTCCCATGCGACGGGTGCGGCTAGGGTAGGCAGTGTGGCAAGGTGATTTTTTAACTCCTTGAATGCTATGGCGCATTCCTCTGCCCATGTGAAGCTTCTCTAGTTGCAGAGAACGTCAAAGAAGGGTAAGTTGCGTTCAACAAGCTTTGAGCAGAAACGACTAAGATAGTTTACACGCCCTAACAACCGGTGTACTTCATTTATATTTCTTAGTGGGGGAGATGTATGTGGTCGCTTTCACCTTGTCGTGGTTGACCTCTATTCCTCTAGAACTGATCATGAACCCAAGGAACTTGCCTTCGGTTACACCAAATACACATTTGTCAGATTTTAGACACTTGCCTTACTTTCGGAGAGAGGTGAAAATCTCTATTAGGTTGGCTACGTGGTCTGACTGTTTCTTGCTCTTGAACACTATGTCATCGACGTAGGCCTCCAGCATTTTTCCTAATTGATCTCGGAATATCAAGTCGACCAGTATTTGGAATGTGGCCCTGATATTTTTTAGACCGAACAACATGACTTTATAACAAAAAGTCCCCTTATCGGTGATGAAGGTTGTGTGCTCGGCGTCGGTTGGATTCTTTAATACTTGGTTGTATCCCTAATAGGCATCGAGGAAGCTTAGGGCCTCGTGTCTAGCCGTGGAGTCGACCAACTGGTCGATGGCAGGGAAGGGGTAGCTTTCCTTCGGGCAAGCTTTGTTGAGGTCTGTCAAATCGATGCACATTCTCCACTTCACATTGGGCATAGGCACTATGTCTGCGTTTGATAGGCACGTTGGGTACTGAACCCACTCCATGAATTGGGCCCTGAGTAGCTTGGCCAGTTCGTCCTCGTCTGCTTTATTTTTTTCACCGGCATGTTTACGCTTTCGCTGCCTCTCCAGCTTGAAACCAGGGGCGATGGCCATGGAATGTGTCATGAACTGTGGCGATATCCCTTTTAAGTCTTTTGGGGTCCACGAGAAGACATCTCGGGAATTTGCTAGCAGGGTCGTGATGCCTTTGTTTGTTTCTAGGATAGATTACCACCAATGTATAGCCGCTCCTCGGGGTTGTAAAACAAGGTGATCCCCTTCTTAGAAAATTTGATGAAGGTTGGATTTTTGGGCTCCCCTTTTCTATTTCCTTCGAGGAAATCCACCTCGAGGCCAGCCTCGTCTTCGGGGGCGAGGCTGTCTAAGAAAACGAGTTGGTTGGCCATGACGGTCTTTTGGACCCCCTATTCTGATGAGTCATAGTACATCCTACTCTCAGTTACGTTGCCATGGATTGTGCCTTCTTTCCCGGCAACCGGGAACATTAGGAAAAAATGACAGATCGATATAACGGCCTCAAACTTGCATAGAGATGCTCTACCTAGGGAGAGCATTGTAGGAGGAGGTGAGGGAAACGACTATGAAGTCGATGAAATTTTTGCGTTTTAAACCCTCTTCACTACCGAGCACCATTTCTAAGGTGATGATCCCCCGAGGCTTTTACTTGTTCTCCCCCTAAACCGACTAGGTGTAGCTGGCTGGTCATAGGTTTGACTGCTCGAAGCCAAGCTTCTGGAAAGCATCCCAGTACAATATATGGAAGGATCTGCCTGAATCGACTAGAACTCGCTTGACCATCTTGCTATCCAACTGGATGTGGACAAACAACAGGTCCATGGAGGTATTGGCCCAGTCATTAACCTCGAGGTGGCTAAAAACGAGTTATTACAGTTTTTGAGCTAAAGTGTTGACGGCATCACGTTTATTATGGGGGGTGGGGTGGCGTTTTGCATTCTCCGTATTTGTGATTGGCTGGGAGCGGGGAACATGCCTTCCAGCGATGGTCCCAACGTAGCCGTCAAGAGGTGGGAATTCTTGGTTGGGGTCTTGGTTGCAGGGGGTGACCGATTTCGGTTCTGATTGTCCCGACCCTTTTTGTTGGTGGTCAATACTTAGCCACCCTGCTCTCTCTCCCGTTTTAGTACCCGACAATCCGGATATCATGTTTAACGGTGGGGTGCTTAGTACATTGCTGGAAATCTCCGTCTTGGCGTTGTTTGTCTCTCGACGGGTGGTGTTTTCGAGTCTTGTTGCCCTGCTTGTTGACCATTACCCGTTGGGAGAATTGGGTATGGGGCTGCAACTGCTGGTCATTCTTCGGGGTTTCGTAGCCGGGGGAGCGGTTACTGTGGCCCCTACTGTTTTGCTTATTTCTATTCTACCCTTTGCTACTGCGGCCCTTGTTGACTTCTTCGACTGCCGAGGTGCTGATGACGTCGTTTAGCTCCTCGGAGGAGATGAATTCATGTGAGAGCTCTAGATCCTAATCGTAGGTGAGCCACTGCTTCTGCCCGAGTTAGTTTTTGAAAGGGAAGTGATCCCAGAGCCCGGTTATAGGGGCCATTTTCGCTTTGTCCCCACTGAAGTCTTGCATTTGTATGGTGCAGATCGAGAAACGCTTAAGGAAAGCGTCGATGTATTCATCTTCCCATTGTTGAATGTTCATGGCCGCCTGTATGTAGACCATACGGTTCTACTGGGAGATGAAGTGTTGTAAGAAATGGGCCTGGAAGTCGATGAAGGGATATATGCACAACGGTGGTAGGCTTAACATCCAGCTGAGGGCCGGTCTGGCTAGGGTGTTTGATGAGGCTAAAGTCGCTATGCCTATCAAAGAAACCCAACTCAGTATCCACTTAGTAAAGTGGGAAGTAGGGGTCGAATCCCTAGAGAGCCTGAGTACAGTTTATCTCTATTAATGTAACTAACGGTGTAACCAATGGGGGGTTTTGTATTGTAATTGTAACTAGACTACTAATGCTAATAAAATAATGTTGGGTTCTATGAACAATGATTGGGAACACTCACTTATCAGAAATCAGCACATTGGACAAGCATATTGATCATCGAATCTTAATAACTTATGCTCATAAACATTCAATTGGTTGTCCTACTCTTTGTTCTAAGATAGCAACTAGTTCAAATAGTCCTAGAAATCCTTACTGTAAGTTATACAAAGGAAATCCCAAGATTCAATAACACAATAGCATTAAGATCAAAGATAAGTAGGTTCATGCAATACAATTGGCAAATCTCCGATACTCGACATGAATTCCTACCCTATAAACAATTACAAATAGTTCATGCAAATAGAATTCGCTACCAAAGATGAAGACTTTTCAAATAGATTTATCTAAACCTAGCAATGTGAACAATATCAATCAACCTAGTTTCCGACCTAGATGAAATCAATATCAATCAATTGTATATTCAAGCACAAGAGATAATGAAACAATCCTCAATTGAAATAGAACATAAGTGTTTAGAAACTCACAATGCAAAAATATCCAAGACTTCAATCCTCAAAGTGAACAATGAAAGGCTTGGTTCATCATAATCTCTAAGAACAATGACAAACTCTAAGGTGGAGGCTAGATGATAAAAAGTGGGAGAGGATCTCCCAGTAAAACCTAAAGGCTATTTATATGTCTTAGGAATTTAAGAACTAAAAGAAACAAAAGAAATAAAAGAATTAATGTTCAGAATTTAGTTGGAACAAAATAGATCTCGGATGGAAATTCCGAAACTCGGCCCATTTATGGTCTTCTGCCGCCCGCGACCACGGTTGCTCCACCCGCGGCCACGATCTTCTCTTCTGCAGGATTTTCTTCATACTATTGGTCGCGGCCGTGGTAGCTTCGTCCTCGGTCGCGGTTATCTCTGCAGTGTTTCCTTTCTTTAGTTCTTGCTCTAGGACGCGTTGTCCGGCGTTCCCGGGTCTTCAACCACACCCATTTCCTCTTGGTACTTCATCGCTCCAGCTCCATAGTAGCACCATAAATCATAAATGCTCTCGAGCTTCCCGCAAATCCATATAGTATACTCTCCATGCCGGATTCCGGAAATGTGCTCGCCAAGCTCCTAAACACCAATAAATCTATGCTAATAACCGTTAGTTACACCGTATGGAATCTCTCTATCTAATCTCCCCGTACTTAAACCTTGCTCGTCCTCGAGTAAGCAAAACATCGCTCACCCATCCAATAAGCTCAAAGGTCTGTAGTAAGCACGGGAAGATCTACTAACGGTTATGTCTCTAAACTCCAAGTGTGTAGCAAGTATCTCTAACCTACTCCTGTCTAACTTCTTATATCGCCAAGGTGACCTACCTAATTCCCTCCTTATATCTCCACTTCATATGACACCACTCTGTAGTAACCAAGTGATATGCTTTAAGAACATGTGGACTCCTAATCTCCTCTAAGGCTGCGGGAATCTATAATAAGCAAAAATAAACATAAAATCGAGTCACCCACTCGCTTAACACACTTCTTATTCCTTCCCTTCAAATGATGACCTAAACCACTAAATATATATGAACATCATGCCAACAAGCACCAATCCTAAGTAAACAATCCGCTAGAACAACCACAACAATATGCATCAAACTCCCATATAAGAATCTAATCCTAGTCTAATACAACCGCCATGAAAATGCAACAAAATGACGATAGGAATAATGATCATGCCACATGAATACGCAATATAGCTCACTAGTGATGAAAAGACAAGTAGTAAGGTAAACTAACTCCTTGTCCCTCCTGGTGAATCCTAAATCCCGAGACAATCATTCACGCACCCTTCATATGTCTCCAATGCCATCAAATAATGTAGAAGAAGTAACCATCCTAAGACACTCATTTCATTTACACTCTAATTCTTGCTCCGGCGCCCTCTCGGGTTTTCACCGGACACTCTCTATTCTTTTTAAGGCTCATCATCACTTACATCTCTCAAGTCCAAATATTTCCCGGCCTAGAGCCGCATGGACTACCTGCTTCTTACTCACGTCGCCCTTTCGGGTTTTCGACTTATCCCAGGATTTATATATCTTTATTTTCTTATTATTTATATATACATATATATGTTTTCAGCTTTATATTTTTTTTACTTTTTTTTTTATCAAATTTTTTTCAATAAAATGCTGAGATTATAGACTCCAACTTAAAACTTTTCAGCAAACTTTCAACAGACTCGATCTTAACAATAAACTAACAAACTCAAACACTTAACACAAAACATACTCGATAAATGACTAGCAGCATAAAATGACTACGAAAACATAAAAATAAGTCTAATCACTCTCCCCATACTTGAACAACGCATTGTCCTCAGTGCAGGAAAATAGGACTTCATAGAAAAGGGAAGGTGTTAGTTGAGCTTTGATCATCTTGTTAAAGCTCAATCTATTTCTCTTTGTTTTGATGATAACAAACTAATATGTTTAATCTCTTAGTGTTTTTAAGCCTTCCAGGTCATTGCCATATTTGTAAGGATGCGCTTAAGTCACTTAGAGATGCGCTTGACTGGTCACAGTCGCGCTTAACACCAAGCGGAGAAAGTAAGTTTCGCAAACGGTGTTTAAATAAATCCATTCAAGACCAAGAAGTAAGAGTGATCGAGCTTCGAGGGCGTAGAGACGCGCTTGAATGAAGTTGAAGAAAGTTGAACACGAGGTTACACTGAAGCTTAGGGTGTGCCAGAGCGCAGGAGAACAAATCTGCACGCTACGAAGGCTGGTAAAGCGGGAGAGTGCAAGTTGCGTGCACAGGAAGGTGCGAGAAGAACTTTACACTCTTTGAGACGCCACTCCAGGGATCGCCAGCGTGGCAAGAGTTTGTTAGAGCTTGAAGCACACGGATTGCTTATGTGGCGTGGATCAACACATGAAGAACAAAACCAATTCATTCCAAGCCGTTGATTAATTCTGGTGAAGTGATCAAGGCACACGGATTGATGAGGTGGCATTTTGTTTAGTCTTTGTTTGTTACACGGTTGAGTTATAGGTTTAGCTTAAGACTTGTGTATAAATAGAGTACTATTTCATTCACTCTAAGTATTGCAAACGTAGAGAATATAGGAAGCTAGAGAGAGCTTAAGAGATATTTCGTTTGTAATCAGAGAGTGTTGAGAGTGCCTTTGTTCTTCAGAGCTGAACTGAGAGTATTATAGAGAGAGTGCTTACGAGTGAGCTTCTCGTGTTGAAGCGAGTGATTGTAATCACTTCTTTATTAATACAAGTGTAGTGGTGAGTTTTATCCAGAGTCAGGTAGTGACTTAGGGTTCTCACCGTTTGGAAATTCTTGTGTGTGCAAATATTGATGCGCTTTAACAACTTAAAGCGCGCTTTATTGTCTGTCTAACCTCTTCCGCACTTAAGGACTTTAGTAAATTCGTTACTAATAGTTCAACATAGGTTAAGCGCAAGCCAAGTATTCAAAGCGCAATTGAATCCTTGTTAAGCGCAACTAAGGCTTAATGAACCTTAGTGACAGAGAACAATAGCTGATCAAAACACGTGTTTTCTACTTTGGTAACGTGTTAAAACCAACAATTGGTATCAGAGAAACAAGTTAGCTATTTGCACTAATCCTTTTACAGGTTCAAAAGGATTCTCAAGACTAGAACAACGGCCAGCTTCAACCTCGGTATTTCTCTCGCCAAGCCCCATGTCCTTGTTGAAGGCGAACTCGAATGGTGGCTCACTATGACGAAGAATTACATCCAGCAAACTGACTACCAGTGCT
>NW_027369082.1:0-45182 GCF_046119375.1 Phyllobates terribilis
AGTTGTAGGGCTAATCTAGAAAAGCTACTAGCCTCTCCTATGATGTAATCCAGGCCAAAACCAATCGGCTCTCTTCCCTGCACACAATCTCACTCAAAGCTTCAATTAAGCACAATTTTTAATGAATTCGGACCTCTAGATCGAGCACAACATCACCATTTGCTATGATACCAATTTGGCATGGGAATTAGCCCGTTTTGATGGATTTAGATGAAGTGCTGAAGAACAAATCAGAATTGTAAAGAAGGTGAAGGAATCAAATGGAAATTAGATAGAATTAAGGCTAATCCAAGAGATCTAATAGACAAACCTGAACTCACCTACCGATTCAAGACCACACCTTCTACAACAACACATACCAAGGGCTCCGAATGATCCTAGGAACACGTTGAGGAGGCTTGTGTCTTCTACAATCACCAAGCGTCAAAGAACTTTACAAGAGCAATTAAAACCAAACTCAAACATACACACCTTAGGATGAGACCTCTCTAAGTTAATGGAGTTTTTGTAACTGCCAAAAGAACGTTCAATTTTCATTCAAAGAAGTCTGAAATTACCAACAAGAGATCGACCCTTTTAGATGGAAGGTGAACCGGTTCTCCTAACTTAAAGCTCACTAAACTGAACCTAAAAAATAGGTGAACGGACCGTCCCTTTGATGATTATGAACCGGCCCCTAAAATACACATAAAACCCATAGAAAACCAGCTCCTAAAAGAGTTTGAAATTGGTTTTAAAAACAAACCAACAACACAAACAGATCAACAATGTCTTAGGAATTGTTTGTCAAAAGATTGACACTTCTCGTACTTGCACTTGCGCCTTCTTCATGCACATTCTCCTTAGGTAAGTATGAGCCAACGAGCTGCACCATATCATCAAGAATCTTCTTAGCCCTTGAACGAGTGATGACTCCGTCAATTGAGTGTAGGGGCTACGGTGAGGATGATCCTTCATCATGTTAGCATCTATATCAAGTGATTTGGCACGTCTATAACGTGTATTACCGTGATCCAAACTGAGAGAAGCCAAGGAGTTAAAGACAATTATTACAGACAACCGAGGGGAAGACAACCAAAGGGTTCAAGCAGGAGTCGCACATGCCAGAGACGCGACCGTGTCCCTACACTGCGTGCCAGCGCAACCGATCCCTATACGCGCGACCACGCGCCTGTTACTGAGGACTAGCGCGATCGCGCCAGCCTAGTACACGACCATGCCATCTCACATGGCGAAAAGTCCAAGTCTCGGCCCAAGGCATGCCCGCGCCGACACATGTGCGACCGCGGCCCTGTCAGGTCGAGAAGCCACCAAAACCCTACTTTCCCCGTTGTTGTGCTTGGGCTTTGGGCTACCTTCATTTGTGGAGTTTTGGGCTAGGTTAATTAGATTCAACTTCTATCATAAGGTTAATAAATAGAGGAGCCTTTGACTCCATCTATTATCTTATCTTTATACATTTCATATTTACATAGTTTTTAGCAATGAGCCAAGAGTAGTTATCATGTACTTTGTATGATTGGTGAAAGCCAATAGGCTGATTCAATGGAAGGTTTCTAATCATTGGTTCACAATAATATATCTCAATTGATTTATCCGCTTGCTTGTATCTCTTATCGAATTGAATTATCTATCATGATTGATCACCTAGGTTGTTTAAGTCAATTTCATATAGCTAGGTCTGGTTTATCTTAGTTGGAGAACCTTGCCATAGAGTAGCAAAACAACTACCTGGACTAGTTGGACTTGTAGGTGTGTGGAGGATAACGATGTGTTACTAGCCAAGTGGCGCTGCACATTCCTATCTATTCTTGTGCTTAATGCTGCCTAGGAATTAGTCTTAATAGTTTTAGGGTTGGATTTAGAGGTAATGGTTGTTAGGGGTAGTTGACCTAATTAGCTATATAGAACAAGGATTAGGGAAATTAGAAGGTATATAGGAAATAGAAAAAGAGAGAGAACCCGAATAGAAAAATCTAAGACCATTGAATCAACCTATTGGGTGAATACCAATCATACAAAGTGTTTTGCCCATTTTAGTCTTCAAACAATTATTAGTTTCACAACTTTCCCCCATTTATTACATTTTCGATTTGATTAATTTAATGTAGTAGGAACTGATCCCTTTCGGTTCCAATTGGGATTTGACCCCTACTTACCACTTTACTTTAGTAGAGTAGTAGTTGAGAAAATATTACTTTGGCAAGGGCCTAACAACCTCCCGTCAAATTTGGCGTCGTGGCCGGGGAACCAATCCTTTTCTTGTGATATTAGTTTAATAGACTGTGGTGCTGACTAGTGTATGGTCAGCACCCACGCTACTAATCATTCACTTGTTGAGTTCATCACAGAGATTGATAGGATCGTTAGGAGGAGCATAAGAGAGAGGATACTAGAGAGGATGAACAACCATGACAACTAGAAGGACCAGCTAACCCCTGAGCAGGTACATGCAAATTAACAACTATTGATGGAGAAATTCTTAGAGGCACATGCTCAACAGAACAACCTCGCTGCAAATAGGACGTTGTAGGAGTGCACCACTCCCAACCTGAAGTAGCAGCCTCAAGCGGTGGTCCTACCACCACTTGCTCAAGGAGTCACTTTCAAACTCAAGTCCGGGGTGATGAACTTGCTTCCTACATTTCACGGTGTGCCCAAAGAGGACCCCATCATGCGCCTGAACCAGTTTCACGACATATGCATGATCATGAAACCGGTCAATGTGTCGGAAGAGAAAATCAAGATGAGGGCGATCGGTTTCACGCTGAAGGACACCGCTACAGCTTGGTATTACCACCTCCCCACATGCATGATATACGGTTGAGAGAAGCTACACTGGGAGTTCTTGAACCGATACTTTCCGGTGAAGAAGGTGAATGCGTTGAAGAGGGAGATCGCACAGGTGGAACAAAGAGATGAGGAGTCACTGTACGACTACCTAGAGAGATTTAAGGGGCTTTGTGCTAGATTCCCTTTTCACAGCTACGAGCACCAAGACATGGTGTTGTTTGTCACCTAGGGGCTACTTACTAGTGAAAGGAGGATGGCCGACACTGCGTGCGGAGGGAGCATTCTCAACATGACCCCGGAAGATGCTATGGAGAAGTTGGAAAGTATGGTTGAGAGCATGAGAAGCTTTAGAAGGACCTACACAAAGAGGGCGGTAATTAAACATCACGAGTTTGACCACGGAAGGATCAAGATTAGCAGGAGAGTTATCTGAGATAAAGAAAATGCTCGTGAGTCTACTACCCAAGAGCGGCCAGCAGCCCACGCGACTTTGCGGTATTTTTTCTAGTACAGGTCATCATTCAGATCAATGTCCGGAGCTGTGGGATGACAAAATTGCCAAGGTAATGCGATAGGAGGATACGGACCTCCTCGTCCATGGAAAAATCAGCAACAAAACTTTCATCCTAGATATAGAGATCAGCAGGATCAAAAAATATGGAGGCCCCACAATTAGCAGCATAATTCAAGATTCCCTACTATGGAGATGATCAAGGATTTGACCAAGAACCTCGCCACCCTCGCATCAAACGCCCAGAACACCGATGCTAGACTCTAAGAAATTAGAATTCCAAATGGGGCAAATCGCGCATAGGGTCTCAACACTGGATCAAAATCACTCAAATTCGCTGCCAGCGCAAACCATGGTGAACCCGAACCAAAACCCAGTGATCCAGAATCATAAGAACGTCAACACGATGGAATTGAGGAGTGGGAGAAATTCGGAGAAGAAATCAGGCCAAGAGGAGGACATAGAGGGTGAATCGTCATAGGCTCGCCCACGTCAAGAGCCGCACGACCGCGCCTACTACTCTACAGACCAGGCGCGACCGCAGCCCATAACACGCGACCGCGCCCCCATTACTGAGAGCTCGCGTGACCGCGTCTCTACCATAAGCGAACGCACATTTACGGAGGAGGTTTATGGAAACTCGGTGAGACCACACCCCATACAGAGCGACCGCACGCCGGTTACTGAGAGCTTGCGCGACTGCGCCCCCTTGATGTGCGACCGCGCCCACGTTATTGCTGAAATGGAGACGCCTATGAAGTTGGATGCTGACAAGACAATCACGATGGAGGAAGAAGAGGAGCTAGACAACCCAAGAGGCGACTTTAAGCTCTAACATGGCAATTATGTACGTCCCAACATCCCTCCACTCTACGCGGAGAAACCATTAGCCCCCTTCCCATAAGTATTAAGAGATACCAGGAGGCCGGAAGATAACAAGGAGATTTTTAAGATCTTCAACAAGTGCCCCATGAATATCCCACTGTTGAAGCTAGTACAGAAGATGAAGGGGACCAGCAAGATAACAGCTGGAGAAAGAGTATCCACCATCTACTGGAAGCGCATGCCCACCAAATTTAATGATCCTGGTATGCCGACTGTCCCTTGCCGCATTGGCAACACTGATTTTGATTGTGCTATGTTAGATTTAGGAGTTGCCACTAATGTCTTTCCATACTCTCTTTGCACGCAATTAGGACTAGGGCCTTTGAATGAAACTGATATTTTAGTCTAACTGGCTGATGGGTCAACTATTTGTTCTAGGGGGATAGTGTAAAACGTGCTAGTTAAGGTGGATAGGTTATTCTTTCCTATGGATTTTTATGTGCTTGATATGTAGAATGATAAGGAAGGCATACCTATACTTTTAGGGAGACCGTTTATGAGGACTGCTGGTAATAAGATAGACTTAGGGAATGAGACATTCAGTTCATGTGACATGAGCAGCCACTATCAATGTACCATTTGTTCTCACTACTCAATTTTACCTATAATGAAACAATCAAACCTTTGGAACCCATCGAAGCTCAGCTTTTCTAGGTGGATTATCTTTCTTTTTAACGTTAGGAGAATGATTATTGACACACTTTTGGCTTTTGGTTGAAGGAACATGCTCAAAATAAGAAGGGTCATTCAAATCAAGCATTTCACGTGTATTGTGAGTAGGTGACTTGTATGGCTTGTTACTTAGAGCATGCTTCTTCTTGGAGCTATGTATAGTATGACCATTATTACCAAAGAACCTACACCATTCATTATATTTGACATAACCGTACTTGCCATTTCTAGGTCTGAAGGGATTCTTATCCTTAAGCTTAGGATCTATAGTGTGTACTATGTTCCCGTGGGCTTGGATCACATACATCTTATGAGCCTTTCCCCCTTGAAACCAGTAATTATTGTTCCTTGATGGTTGTTCAAGTGCCTTTACCTTTTTCTCTAGAAATGTATTTTTGCTTCTACAAGTTTGAAAGGCTTTATCTAAGGTCTCAGCCTTTTTAGTTAATTATCTAGTAAAATTCTCATTGGCACTAGAGCACTTTGAAGAATCCCCATCTATGTCATATCCTAGTACAGTCCTAGATCTAAAGAATATTGTTTGATTCAATGTGTTCTTATTGATAGAGTTAGTTAGATTTATTAAGTATGATTCCTAAGTCGTTTTCTACCTTTGAGTACAAGTCCTTAGATAATCCCCTTGAGGTTGCTTACCACTTCATCCCTCGCATGTCTTAGTCATTAAGCTTAGTTCTCTAGACTTTACTAAGGCATTTTCCTTGTTAGCTAACCTAGTTGACAAATCCAGACACTCACTACGTAGATCTTTGACTTCCTCTTTATATTCATTAATTTGTGACTCTAGAAACTCAGTATCTTCTAACAAGCCTTTAATCATGTTGATAAGCTCTTTCTTTTCTAGCAAATTGAGACGAATAGGGAAAGGGTCAGAAGATTTTACCTCAGGATAAAGGGCCTATGTGTCAGCCATAAGATAGTGTCGTTGGTAGCCATCATGGAGGTCAGCTTCATCGTCTTCTTCTCCCCATGCCGAGAAAAGTGCCTTCATTTAGATGCTTCGACCTTAAGGTTAGTGTATGTCTTAGCAAGATGCCCCTTTTTCCTGGAAATTAAAGCATTTGTACTCCTTGAGATCTCGCTTTGCTGAAGATGATGGCTCTCCTTGTCCAGCTTTCTTCTAGAACCATTTCTTGACCATCTTTGTCATGAGGGCGACTTCCATGTCATCGTCCTCTTCCTCTTCACCATCATTGATGTCCATCTTTTCTAGAACCTTTGTAAGCTTGAAAGAGGTTCCATTGGCATCTTTTGTAGCTAATCCCTTCCTCATATCAGCGTTCTCTTGGTCAAGAAACTTGTCAAATATGTTGATCACTGAGAGCTTCTTACAGTCTGGAGACATTGGAGCGATTCTTCGGATGAGCTCGAACTTGTCGCTCTTAGTGTTTGCTCCCAATCATCAATCTTTACACCAAAATCGCTTAATTTATTCACCAAGATAGTGAACCGGGACTGACACGTGGACACGCTTTCACCAGGGAATTGCTTGAATGCTTGGGACTCTCTTTGAAGAGTAAATTTTCTGGTGTCTTTCTGATCTTCACTACCTTTTTGAATGGAGATAATGGCTTCCACATATCCTTAGCCGTTGGTATGCCAATGACGTTGTCGATGTCTATTAGTGTGAATCCACATAGGATGAGCTGTCGAGCTTTTGAATTCTTCTTCATCTTGGCATAGTGCTCAGGCTGTCAATCTTTCCTTTCCTTTAATAACGGAAGCACTTCATCTCCGAGCTCGGTTATCTTCCAGCACTGATAGTCCTGTGTTTGGATGAACATTGTATGCATTCCTACCCACCAATCAATATCACCTTCAAGAAGCTGATGAGGTTAGTTCAAGGACTTCCCTAGGTTAAATTCTACGTTTTTCGTCATCGTTGTGGGATTGGATCCTACTCTGATACCAATTATGGATCGTGTGATTTGAATACTCTTAATATAACTAAAGAATGTTTCTTTGTGCGGAAAAGATTAAGACTTTAAGAACAATGATTTCCAAAATGATCTTCTTTATTGATTCTCTTAAAGTTTACAACTTCACGGTGAAGACACAGTTCGTAGTTCGTCTCTAAACTCTCCTACACATTGCCTAAACTCTAAATCAACAAAGATAATCTCTTAGAAATGAACAACCTCTTCTAAATCGATAAACTAGACTATTTACACTAAAGACATAGTTGTCCGGAAGTAATCTACTAAAACCTAGATAAAATAATTAAATAAAACTATAAATCGTGATGGAAACTCAAAGATGACAAAGTAGCTCTAACAACCTAGATTACGAATATAGGAGATCTCTTGAAAATCTATCTTTCCCTTTATAGCAGCTTAGAAGATATCTTTCCTCTTTTATGCGCTCGATTCCCATCCTTTCACTCAGTTCCCTTCAGAGCGTATGCCCCTTGTATTGTTTGGAACTCTAGTTGCTCGGTTCCCTAACTCTAGTACTTGGTTCCCTTTATTTTGATGATGAGATTCCAGCGCGTTGTTTCTCTTCTCGACTCGCTTCAGTCGCTTCATCTTCCTAACTTAAGCTCGTTAATTCCTTTGCTCCAATTACCTAATTTCCTTGAAGGCCTATTGATATCTTGCAATAACTCACTCAAGGTGGACATTAGTATATAAAGATGTTTGTTATCATTAAAATTAATAGATCATAAATTATAGATACTAGTAGCTAGTTCCTATAACCAACAAGACGTGACCAGGTTGATGTTTCATCGGTCGCAGAATGCTTGCGTCTTCTTTCCAATGAATTGGGACCCGTTATCGTACACGATTTCAAAGGGCATTCCAATCCTACATATGTTTCTCCTTTCGATGAAGGACATGTCGTCTTTCTCCTTTACTTCTTTTTAGGCCTTAGATTTGATTCATTTGGAGAACAAATCAATCATGGTGAGGAAAAATACACTTTGCCCTGTTACGGGTGGAAGATTTCCCACAATTTCCATTCCTCACCTCATGAAAGGACATGGAGGGAGTGTGGGGTGTAAATGTTTGGTTGGCTGGTAAGGGAAAGAAGCATGCCTTTGAAAGGCGTCACATATTTAGCAAATTCTATCGAGTCGACATTCATGGTTGGCCAATAGTATCCCAATTGTTGAGCTTTGTAGGCTAGACTCTGTCCACTTGTGTGGTTTCCATATTCTTCATCGTGTATGGACGAGAGTAGGGTCCGTGCTTCGGACATTATAAGCCATTTTAGGAGGACAGCAGTCGTGGATTTTCTGAATAATAGGGAGTCGACAATGGAGTATGGCATGGATTGGGCTTTGAGGTGTCTAGCTTCTACCTTGTCCGAAGAGAGTGTTTGGCAGACCAACCAGTCAATGATTGGTTGTCTCTAGTCGTCTGACGGGTTATTGGATTGAATGGTCACAATGGTGTTGACGGGATGTTTGGCTATTTGGATGTTACGAGGGTTAGGATGTGAACTAGAGATATGGTAGGTAAGTCATCTAGATGTATGGCGGATCCAAGCTTTGCTAAGACATTTTCTTGAGCATTGTGGTCTCTTGGTACTTGAGATACGAATAAATTTTGGAACATGGGAATTAAGTCTTGGATGATGGTTAAGTATTCTGCCATTCTTTCGTCCTTGGCTATGTATTCTCCTTCACTTGATTGACTATAAGTACTGAGTCGCAGGTCACCTGGATATCGATGATCGAGAGGTCTCGGGCTAGTTTCAGGCCAAAGATTAGAACTCTATATTCTACTACGTTATTGGTCGCCTCTTATTCGCATAGTACGGCTTGGGATATTTTGTCCCCTTGTGGTGACTTTAGGACGATGCTAATCTCATTACCCTAGAGTTGGACGTGCCATCGATGTGGAGCTCCCAAGTACCATGGCCTTCCTCCATGAGCGGTGCCACTAATTCTCTAGTTGCTTCTTGATATGAATTAGGACGTCCCATTAATGGTCTTTGAAGTAATTGAGCGGTTTTTAAGAAGTCTTTTGAGTTTTGCAAGCATTTTTAGAATAAATTGTCTTTTGAGATTCATGTTTCCATTTTATAATTAATAATGTTTTTTGATATTCTTATTTATTATCTTTGTCAGTTTTAGGACATTTGTTCCCCTCTTGCATGATGGGCTCGTCCACTAGAATAAGGCCCAAAGGCCAAACCCTAGTTTCCGCTCTTTAGGCTATATATAGCCTTCTTGTATGTCCTTTACAATTACGTTGAATGCAATCTAGAAGTTGGGTTATCTCCTCTTTTGCACTGGCGCCAACTCGGTCCGGGCTCGCACCTCAACGACCCATTATCGTTCTTGTCCTTTTACTGAAACACGTTCTTGTTTTGTTACTCAAATATAATCAAATACAATCAAAAACCAAGTGAACGTGCTCGGTCTAGATCCACGCCCAAGATGAATCAATATCTACGTCGATTTTGTATCAGTTGGTATCAAAGTGCGATTTGATCGAGCCACCAAAGTGGTTCATCATACATCGTTCATCATCAATCATCATCCATCACCATCGTTCATCATCTACGCACACATCCTTCCCGTTACTGGGCTGAGACACCTCTGAAGAATCACCATAACATCCTGCTCCTTCAATATTTCAATCTAAAATTTTGAGGGAGAAAAATAGACTCGTAGATCGAATTGCTAGAATTGGAATCGTTGCATTTGGAGTTGCGAGCAGGGAGAACAAGATTTTACAAAAGTGACCAGACATTTAGGAAATTGGTATCCAGAGACAGGAACACAGGTGTAATCTTTCTTCCGATGCGTATCAAAATAGTAATACAATTAGATTTACGTAAAGAGGACGCGTTGATGGACGAGTTTTGGCAAAATATGAGGAAGGATATCCAGGAATTGTGTGATGAAATCAAGAATCCTGGTTGGATCTCAGAGCTATCATCCATGTCAGACAATGTCCGTGATCGGGTTTTACTCGTGATTTTTCATTCTCGTCTGCATCAGGTTAGTATCCAAGATATATCTCATTTCCTTCCCAAATATGAACTCGTAGAGGATGTTGTATGCTTACCCCCCTTGAGTGGATATCATTTTCGGGTTCAATTTTACGATGAATTTTCATTTCGTATGACTTGCAACCTCTTCCGTCGTGATTTCCTTCATTATGATTGATGCAAATGGTTCATTCGTCCTATTGTTGAGGTTCTTTGTTAGCATGCCCTGCAATTTGCTTATGATGAAGCTGACCCTAGAGTTAGTGATACTATTGAAGTGGCAAGTGTTGATTATTTGCTTGATGCGGAGGTGCCGCATGATACTCATATGAATCAGGATCAAGAGTCATATTCATTGGTATTCGAGATTAAAGCAGTTTCTGCAATGGAGTCCTTAATTTTTCCTGCTCACCAAGTGTCCGATGAAATGCCTTGTAAGGATATTGGGACAAGGGATGACTTTGTAGGTGACTTGGTCGATTTGAACGACCAATCAATCGTTCTTGTTGATGCAGATGAGTTTATGGATGCCTTCAGACTCTTGAAGGTGGCTGATATGCCTGATGTTGGCATGCTAAGTAAGGAGATGGTGGTCATTGAAAATGACTTCCAAGTTGTTGATAATTCTTCACTTATGGATGTTGCTACACATGGTGATGTAGGTCTTCTAGGGAAACATAACGACTGGTCCCAAGGGAATTGTGAGCTTTGATCCTATAGGCTTGATGGTAATGACTTCCTTTCAGTGTTTCCTTGCTAGTGCTGAATTCTCCTAAGGTTACTATGTTGTGTCGTTTGTGCTTGATCTTGGTTGTGTTGTTAAGTACCCAGCTACCATTGGCACTTACGAGTGTTCAAGTCGGTTTTTTGTTGGTACTCATGGTTGGTTCCTTGAGAATGTTACTGGTCTATATACCTTTTGTTTTGACCCAGTAGGAGAAGGATGCGACTAGGTCACATTCAAGCTATTTTGGGATTATAGTACTGCCACAAATGTGTTGTTAAATTCAAGAAAACATGGGACTGGTTTGAAGGTATTGATTCTCATGTATTTACTGCGACCTACTCTAATCCTACCTATGATGGAGACATCACCCCTTATCTTCACTCGGACTAACTCATTGTCGACCTAGGCATGTGCTGAAGCCAAGAAGGGGAGAATGATAGGAATCCGGAAAAGTCCTAGTAAATGTCTTTTAAGTAACTGAGTAGTTTTTCAGAAGTCTTTTAAGTTTCACAAGCAGATTTAGAATTAATTGTCTTTTGAAATTCATGTTTCCGTTTTAGAATTAATTATGTTTTTGATATTCTTAATAATTATTTTCATTAGTTTTAGGATGTGTGTTCCCATCTTGCATGATGGGTCAGTCCGCTAGAATAAGGCCCAAAGGACAAACCCTAGTTTCCTTTCTTTAGGCTATATATAGTCTACTTGTAATTCCTTTACAATTATGTTGATGCAATTTAGAAGTTGAGCTATCTCCTATTTTGCATTGGCGCCACCCCAGCCCGGGCTCGCACCTCAACAAGTCATTATCGTTCTTGTTTTGTTACTCAAAATCTGTTATACCTTGTGAATTGATTGTTGTTCACGACCCAAACTCTATGTCGTTACTACCTATTTTTTCATACATCATGTCAACTCTGTTTTCCTCATGACTGCTTTCATGGGGTAATTAGTCCGAACTATGATAGTGTACGTCTCAAAATAAGGTTATAACTTTGTAGATGCCTTGACGAGAGCTAAGACTAACTTTTTCAGCGCTGAATATCTGGTTTCGACCAGGAGTAAGGATGGACTCACATAGTGGACGGGTGACTATTTATCGTCTTTCTCTCTTACGCGTACAACACTTACCAGCGCGTCAGAAACTGCGAGGTACAAGAATAAGAGCTCTTCGCTTCGGGGTTTTGCGAGGAGGAGAGGGCTCGATAGGTACGCTTTGAGTTCTTGGAAGGTCGTTTCGTGTTACTGTCCCTATCTAAATAACTTGTTCTTATTGAGGGTATCGTAAAAAGGTTTGTACTTGTTTGATGATTTGGAGATGAAGATGTTCAGGGCGGCGACATGTCATGTCCACTTCTGCACGTCTTTGACACATCTAGGGGCTATAATATTGACGATTGCCTTGACCTGTTTTGGACTTGGCTCGATCCCTCGCTCGGTCACCATGTATCGTAGAAACTTTCCTGAAGAGACTCCAAACGTACACTTGGTTAGGTTAAGTTTCATATTACACTTGTCTAGGACGTTAAACACGTCCTTTAAGTGGTCGATGTGGTCTTGTTTCTCTTTTGATTTTCCAACATGTCGTCGATGTAGACCTCCATGGTGTCCCCAAACTGGTATTAGAACATTCTGTTCACTAGCCTTTGGTGTGTTGCCCCTGCATTTTTAGGCCAAACGGCATGAATTTATAATAGTACGTACCTTTTCTGGTGATGAAGGATGTCTTTTCTTGATCGTCTGGGTCCATCTGAATTTGATGATACCCGTTGAAGGCATCCATGAATGAAAGCATCTGGTGTCTTGTTGTCGCATCGATCATGGCATCGATGTGAGGCAGGGGGAAGGAATCTTATGGTCATGCCTTGTTCAAATCCTTGAAGTCGACGTAGACGCGCCACTTACCATTCTTATTTTCTACCATGAATACGTTGGTCAATCAATCAGGGTATTTTACCTCCCTGATCTAACCTGTTTCTAGTAGCATAGTAAACTCGTTATCAACGATCTTATTACGCTCTGCGGTGAACTTTCTGCTTTTCCTCTTGACAGGGGGGACTCATGTCTATATTTAGCTTATGCATGATGATATCGGGTGAAATACCTTTCATATTGTCGTGTGTCCATGCAAAACTATTGGATTGTTCCCTTAGAAAGGTAAGTAATCGCATCCTCGACTCATCGTCAAGGTCGGACCCAATTTTTATGGTCTGGTTGGGCGAGGAAGGGTCGAGTGGTACCTAGTCGAGTTTTTCCATTTCTGGCTCAAGGTACACATTTGATCGCTCCCCGTCCTTTGATTGTTATGCGTCTTTTTCTTTCACCGCATTTTTTATTTACACTACATAGCATTATCGGGTGAGTCATTGTTCAACTTTCACCTCTTGAATCCCCCATTTAGTGGGGAACTTGATTGTTTGGTGACAGGTGGACGGTACTGCCTTCATCGTGTGAATCCAAGGTCTATCCAGAATACAGTTATAGGGCAATTCGCAATCTATGACATTAAAATTTACTTGGAGATTGATCCCCCAGCGAAGACTGGAAGGGCGTGTTCCCAAGCGTATACCTCACCTCCCCACTAAACCCGACAAGGGATATGCATCAAGGATCAAAATCTTCTTCGAACAACCTCATCTATTTTATTGTGGAGAGCGTGATGGTGTCCGACGAACTACCGTTATCAACTAGGATCCTACGGATTAAGCAGTTTCCTATTGAAAATGAAATAACTAACCCGTTGTGATGTTCGTAATCATCGTTGGTGTCTTCATCGCTGAACTCGACTGGAGGGAGGTTGCTAGCTTTCCTAAGCACCGAATCCGATGTCAACGTGATGTCACCTAGGCTTTGCTTGACTCGTCTCTTGGTAGCGGAATACGATATTCCACAAATATCTGACCCACCTAAAATGCAGTTCACAACTTTGGTAGGAACAGGAGAAGAGGGGAGACCCTCTGTTACCTTACTACGTTGGTCCGAGGCGGAATGAGCATGATCAGAAATGACATCCTTGAGCAATCCCTTCTCAAGAAGTCAGGCGACTTCTCGTCTCAGGGAGACGCACTCGCTCGTGGAATGGTCGTGATCAGCATGGAAGTCACACCACCTTGACATGTCGCGACGTGATTCCGGCTTATCCGTTTTGCAGGGTCACCTTACGTCCTTTCTCATCCTGTCAAAAGCTTGTACCGATTCAGCAATGGTAATACTAAATTGTATGATTGTACCTTAGGAGGAAGTGATGGATCGTCTTTCCATGACTGTCCCCGGTCACGACCACTCCCCGGCCTTGCTTGGTAGGGTTGATTTCATCGATCTCTTATAGTGTTGTGGTTGGGTCGCCTATCTACACGATCAGGGATCTGGTCCACCTAAAAGGGAACGTCCTCCTCCTCTAAAAGGATATAAGCCAACACCTTATCATGCGCATTCTCGAAGGTACGACAAGGGTATTGTACTTTAGCAGGTGCTAAGATAAGCTCGCAAAGGTTCATTAGCGTGTTATATCACACGATATAAATCACTGGACTGTTTTTTTAGCTTTCGACTACTGTAAAATTGTACTTTAAATGCATCAATGAGTTCTTAGAAAAACGCGATAGACCCTTGAGGCAGACGCATGTACCATGTCAAGGTTGGTCCGACGAGGGACATGCCAAAACTCTGGCACATGAGCACCTCCTTCTTTTCTCTCGGTACTGTTAACATTTTAGTGTTTGCTTATAGATGTCGACGTGGTCAGATAGATCGGTCGTGCCGTTTTACTTCTCCATCGATGGGAGACGGACTTTCTTGGGGATTTCAATACAAGCAATCTCATCGACAAAAGGTGACTCTTCGAATCTGTCAATCACCTCTCTCTCTACTAGTGCAGGGATTCCAGGGATCCGAGCGAATCTTTTGTCAAGAGTTCTCATGATGCAGTCGATAGCTTGTTGGATAATGGCATGGATGTCTGGTCCCCGGTACCTAGCTAACATTGGCTCGGTATCGACTCTGTCAGGTACTTCCTACAAAACATGGTTAGGAGTAAAAGTAGGGTTCAGAATGGTGTTACCAAGATTTTGGGGAGGAAAGACATGTGCTCAGGCGTCCCGCTGGCACTACCCATGTTGAGCCGAGTCTAGATGTCGTCGAGGTTGACTAGCATGCGACTCCCAGAGGCGACTGTTCTACTTGAGTATACCTGCGATTTAATCAAAGAGTTTTCAGTTAATAATCGAGTGTTTTCCGCGCCCAATGATCCGCGAAGAGAATCGTAATTGCGGCGCTGATCGGGTAGGGCTTGTTGAAGTGATTGCATGATCTGAGCTATTTCTTGAATATGGCTTTGCGTAGATGCCTCAGAGGCTTCCGAGACTTGTTTGCCTTTGTCTTGCTGGGACATAGTTTTTTCGTTAGTGATAACGTTGTCATCACTTCCATGGACGGGGGGAACAATGCTAGAATCATCCATTGGGAAGGATGAACGAGAAAGATCTTTATTATGGGAAGAAATATCAGCTACTAGCTCCACGGTGGGGACCTAATTGTTCTGGGAAAAAAGACGAACTAGTCTCAATTGCCTTAATTGTGAGGTAATTTGGCGACTGCGAGTGCAAGATAAACGAATAAACAAGAAATAATCGAACGTTTGATTGTATTGACGAATGCTGGGTTACAAAATGATTAAGTGTGATATTGATAGATGGTAATTAAGCCGTGTCCCTTACAACGTTAATCTAAAGCTATTTATACTAAGAAAATAAAGATGTTGGACTTGTCTGGCCACGTTATCCACATCATAGGAATCTCAGACGTCTAGTTAGGATTTCCTTGGACTCGTTCTGCATGCCTAACGTTCTCTTGTCTAACGGTCCTCATCGCGCGTCATGACTCGTCACACTCCGCTAATCGCGTTTGACATCCTTTTCCGCCATAAATTTTACAGAAAAACGTGAAATATTTTTATAATAACATTACAAAACAAACCTAATTAACTATGTTTGGATTGTAAAAAAACAATTTAAGGAGATGGTTAGTTAGTTTCAGTGTTATCTTATGTCGAAATAGTGTACTCCAATAATGCAGTCCAACCAAACTTATCAGGAAACTTAAATAAGTTGATGATGTACAAATGTTTGAGAGCCATAATTATACATCCAACAATAATTAAATTATACATGAAATAGAACAATAAAGAGTGACGAAATTGAGTAGTTTAGCAAGTCAAAGGCTGACGGAGCAGGTCTGAGAAAGCTGGTACTTGACGGCGTGATAGCCGACGACGGCACCGGCGTTAGAGTTAGCGACGGTGATGTACGCCGGGCAGTTGACATGCAAGTTATAGGTGGCTGAAACGAAGGCTCCAACTTTCCATCTCAATCGTCCATTCATCTGGAAATTGATCAGTATGTTCCCCGCCGTTTGATCTTGGCTGATTGCCTGTCCAACGTACGGTGCGATCGGCACCAACACTCCAGTTACATACGGCGACCATACGTTTATCCCATTCGTATCCTGCAGTTTTGTAGACATTCAAGTCCCACTTAAGCATAAAAAAATAATACTTTCTGGGTGTCTTTTTTTTTTTTTTTTTAGTACGTTTGTCTATACGTGTTTTCTGTGATAAATATTTTAAAATTAAGTTAATAAAAATTATAAAATTTATACTTTGTTAAAATACTCGTCGAGACGAATAAAATAAGACCAAATATGATTATGTGTTTTCATATACATCGAGAGAAATCGATTCTATCAAATTGTAAATAGTAAGTAAAAAAATAGGAAGAATAAAAAAATGGAGAGAGTATATATCCATTGTTTATGTCGGTTTAACTAAGATCGGATCAAAAATCAAAATTTGTTTTGCAGTACGAAATTCGGACCTTCAAATATGATTATCCAAATAATAAGGGGAGAATTGGTTTGAACTCGTGAAAATGACAATGAAGATAAATATTTACGAATTCCTTTCACTTATCAAGCTGAAATGAAAATTGATAGCTAGTTTAGAGTCAGGGGCGGATTTAGGGGTATTAGGGGATCTCGTGTCCTCGTTTATCCGATCTTGATAATTATATTTAATGGAAAAAAATGAAAAATAATACATTTTTTTTTTTAAATCCACTCTATAACAACAAAATTATCGATCTAAGGTGGTAAACTCTAATTATGATATGAAAAGATCTTGAGTTCAATTTTCATATTCATCCAATCTCTCTTATTTTTGATATTTTGTGAATAATTTTCACTATATTTTTACTAAGGCTCCGTTTGGTAACGCATATTTATTCTTTATAAAACTTTATTTTGCATAACTATTTTTTGCGTTTTCGTGAAACGTGTAACTAATTATATTTTATTTCATTTTTCATACTCTAATCTATTTAAAAAATACACGTCTTTTTATAAAAAATATATTTTATCCAAACAAATTTATAACTGAAAACCTCTGTATAAATAATAAATCTATTTATAAATATACATCTCTAACAAACCCTAAATGATTATATATATCTTTATAAATATATTTTATTTATTATAATTACTAAATTAATATTAAAATTTATTATATAATATATTAGAATATTATATTAAAAAAATGTGACCTCCTTAAAAAAATCCTAAATCCGTCACTGGTTAGAGCTAGAGTTAGAAGATTAGTTCATTTAAGAACAGACTTTTTATATTAAAAATCGAAAAAATAGAAATTCACTATAATATCATGGAATACTTCTTCTATTAATAATTGATTTTAATAAAATTTTCATGAACTTGTATTTTAAGTCAAATGTGACCCTTTAATTATCGAATACGGAGTATTATCTATTGAAACTCTACACTGGTATGAAAATTTTACTAAAAAGATATGAATAAGTGTATAAAATATTTTTTAAGCTATTTAAGACATATATATGGAGGTCGAGTACATTTACAAATGTAAAACTACGATCGAGATGTCCTGATTTAATGATAACTTGTGATAGGGATGTAAAGTTAAGATATTCAAATTTTACTACTACATTAATTATTAGAAATTCCTCCTAGTAATTTTAAGATTTAGACAATTCGATAAAATATTCTTAAATCTTGCATATGCTTTCTTGCATCCAATTAAGGGATTTGTTTCTTTTGCAATTTAGAGAAATTTATGAATTTGTTTTGACAGTTTAGAAACTGATAGTTATTCAATCGAAAAGAACACATACTTCAGTATACGGAATATATGGAACTCGTACCTGATAGGTGGGAGGGAAGGAGGTTGGGGCAGTGATCTGCTGCGTACGATATGTAGCGTACACCATAAGGCTGTCGTAGTAGATGGAAATCCGACCGTTAGGATTCCGGCACTGGACGGTGAGTTGGAAGGTGGAGGTTATGAAGTTGGGCGGATATCCGGTGAGGTTAAAGGTGTGAACAGTGGCGTCTTGGAGAAGAAACACAGGCTTGCTGGCTGGCCTGAGAACCAGCCATAGTATAAGTGCTAGTAGAAGCAACACCAGCACGAATATTCCAACTCCGATTCCGATCTTCTTTAGAAGCTCCTTCTTCTTGTCCTTATGTTTCCCACAATCTTTAACCGACATGGTTGAGTTATTATGTGTAAGCTTATAGCTAGGTGGCTAAGCTTGTGTATGTTTTCTCTCACGATTATATTGATTTCCAATGTGCATATAATATATTTTGCGTAGTGTGTATATGAAGCCGCCAACCGGCTATTTTAGTAGGGGACGACGTACTATTCATAATTGATGGTTAACACCAACTAACCTTGTACTACTAAAAAGACGCTATATGCGTGTAATGACGCGGTTCTATGGCTAAGGTGGAATCGATCAAATCAAACTCAAGTGAAACTAAATAAAATTTGTACATTTAAAGTAATGGATTAGTCTTTATGTTATTAATTAGTTTTAAGATGAAATTTACTGAACTGATGTATTGTGTTTCATGAACCTATGATGTCGCGTATCACAGATCACGGACTTTTAATTTAACAGTTTTTTATTATGTCTTTATGGACACACAATAAATCAATTCAAAATAAAAATAAAAGTTATTTTCATTAAGATTTAATTATGAATTGAGAAACTCTTTGTAATAAAAAGATAATTTATAATTAATTTTTTCACTTTTAACTATTATAATGTACCCATGGTCACATAATAAATTATTCTTAATTTAATATCAGAACGGGTTTAATTCTTACCCAAGTTTCAATAAAGTTGACCATTATATTTATAGTGGTGTGTAGAATATACTGCACCACGTCTAAAGTGAAAAAAAATTATCCAGTGCATATAAATTCACAATTTACTCTTTCGATTTCTTACCTCTGTGCCATACAGAATGTCATTTTAATCACATGCATAACTATTAAGGAATAGTCTAGTTTAACTCATGCATCCCTAATTAAATTCATTAAAATTTTAAAAATTGGTATCATCAAGAGAAAAAAAATTCACTTTTTACATCAATTAATGAGAATATTATTTGGAAAAAAAATTATAACAAAGTTAAAATAAAATTGATTTTAATGCAAGAAGTTAATGTTCGGATGACGTTATTTTCAGGACGGAAAAAGTACTTATTAGACCTCATTGATGTGCATACATGCATGTAACACACGTAGCACATGCACCCCCAGGCTGTTGGAACGCACACTTTAAGGGTTTATAGTTTATTTGAGCTCCTCTAGAACTCTATCGGACTAAAACGATTTTAGCTTCAAAGCACATAAAATTGGTACATATTGACCTCTTAGATACTAGTGAACAGTGATTGACTGTTGTTTGATATTGAGGGTAGTGTAAGCCTTGTAAAGCTTAATTATTGGGTCTTTTTCTAGTTAAATATGTATAATTAAAAAGAGTATTAGGTACGTGGGTGATTCATCCTCTAATTAATCATTTGCTGGTCCAAACGATTAATTTTTTCATATATTGACAGCTCAAATTGATTTGTTTCTATCCAATAGTCCAAGGTGTTTATGTGTACATTCGATTATATATGTATAAACTAAAGCAAGGTGTTAGCTAGCTTGTTATTCACAAAGAATACCTAGTTTACATGTACAAATTGTACCATTACGCGAAAACGTAATGAACTTTTTGTAGGATACTCTTAGATTAGTCTGGGTGTGATTTAACTCAAAAGTTAATTTAAAGGAACAAAAGTTGGCTTGTTTGTATTTCATGAAATTTGTTGTTCAGGGAAAAGAAGAAGTTTTTTGTTTGAATCCATAGTTGAAGCTAAGGATATACTCAACCTACTTTGAATTCAGCCACAAAAAGAAGTAAAAGTGAAAGCATAGTTATTTTTGTTTGTTCTTCGCAGGCATAAATGCAATACAAGGATTCATATAGATTCCTACCTTAACTTCAAAGGTATAATTCTGAAAATGCAATGAATACAGAATGTAATTCTTCCCTTGATCTAACTACAAGTAGTTATCAACGAATTACTAATTTTGCAATTTGGTCGAAAGTAAGACTATCACGCAACATATTTTGTAGTACGTGCAGACTAAACTATTTTTAACACCAGTTGTTGAATCAGTGCAATAAATATAGTATTAGTAAAAGGTGGGTAACTTTGTCTTAATTTTATTTTCATATCTATACACAAATATATAATGATTAATGCAGTTGTAATGCCTGGATCCTTCCTGTAGACGACATACGTCGACTTTCTCCATATCTGGTCTACTATAATGCCTAATATTCTTATATTTAGGGTTTGTTTGTCCAGACAATATTATTAAAAAGAGTTATATTTTCTCGATGTATATGAAAAAATAAGAGATAGATTATAGAAAATGGAAACATAAATGACTAATTTTAAAAAAAAATCTCTCTATGACAAAAAATGTAGTTATATTTTCATTATAATAATGTGATAAAATTAAGAAAAAATAGGAAAATGATATGAGTAGCAGCCTTAATCATTTGCGTGACAAATGGAAATCAATTGTTTGATAGGCTCACAGTCACAGTCCTCGTAGAAACTAACAAATAACAGTAGCCTATATTCTTATTCTCTTCTACTGGAATCATACCAACTTAGAATATAGCTTGGCACCTACCAAAAGAGCCTAAGAACATTACCATTTCTTATCTTAGACCTTATCTCATATGTACATACAAATATATAACTGGATTGAGCTAAAACAATAGATTAATGAAAATTGTTAGCGCCTCTGTTCAACAAAGATTCTTCCCTCAAACAAGTCTGATAGCTTATGTTCAAGATCCTCGGGAGTGTACTTGATGTATTTGTTTGGGTATTTACCACCATCAACACTCGACCTATACCACAGAAAGAAACACACATTTAGGAGATGAACTGATCATTAATATTAAAGAGAGAGATGAAGAAGAATTTTTTACCGAAAGCGGTTAGTGAAAGATCTGTAAGCAGGCAAAAGAACCTCCGCAATAGCAAGCCTTAAGGACTCACGTAACTCCCCGTCAGGGACGCTCCATTCAGACTGTCTTTGGTGAAGTTCCTCGAACTCGCTGTTGAAATTCTTGAACCTCTCTCTTATTCTTGCTTTTGTAAGCTCACCCGATACTGTTATGTGTTGTAGGATCTGCATATATATATATATACAACAGACGATTTTTGTCATATAAATGTCACGGATTTTAAAGCTTAACATCAATTCACAGTGAAGTGAAGTTGACATTGATTTATTATTCATTTCTACAATCATTTTCATAAAAGTTTCTTAATATTGATATTAAAATTAATAAAAAGAAAAACAAAATATAAACATACAAAATGCAATTCAGACAGTACCCATTAGAAGCAATAGTAGATACAACCAAATTCCAATGGTTTGTATCTGATAAATTTCCATGAAACGCTATAACGGAAAATACTTGAGGCTAAAATCTTTAAAAAACGGATGTAGTAGATAGCAAAAGAAGACTTGTTAACACTCTATCACATATATATATGAGAAACTAAGTAAAAGAAATGCATGTAATGATGTATACCTTTGACCATGCAACCCTCTTGTACTGATTTGCATGCTGTTGGACAGTTCTCCTGTGTATATGAACCCAATCATCTCCTAATAACTCATTCATATCGGACCTGCAACAATTTCATTAGGACAAATTCTGGTAGTTTACTTACTGTGAAGAAAACTATAGAGATTTCTTCACAAACCTGCGAACGGAGCTGACTATGTAGTGTACATTGTTCATAAGAAACAGCTCCATTAATGCAGGATCTTTATACAGCTTTGATTTACCATCCAGATTATTCAGAAGAGACTGTACAATATGTGTGGTAACAGATGATAACTGAGCTTCTGCATCAGGACTTCCACAATCTTGGAGTAATAGTTTCAGAGTGGATTGATAGCTGAACAAGTAAATTCGTAATTTCATATGCGTATTCAGATTCCATAAGTGAAAGGAGGGCAAAAATGTAAACTTACTCAATGAAGAACTTGGTGTAGTTGATGACGTAACTGGTTAAAGGGTGAACAGTTCCATCAGAAACGGGGCTTTTTGTTGCATCCTTTTCAACTGCAACTTCAAATTCATAAAATGTTTGCTGCGCTGTTTGTGCTAGACGTTTAGTTAGTGCTGCTGCAGATTCTCTCACTCCTGTGCATTGTGTATCGCTAAAAGTGGATTCAATCTGTCCATTCAAGAGTGAAGATACAAAGCCTTTTATCAGTTTTAAGGTAGACACCCATTTATATACCTCTATAATAATATGTGGTATGAATAAAGTAAATATAATGTCATACAACAATGATAATAGATCTAAACTAGTACGTGAACTGCTGCCTTGCGCGTTTTTGTATATATAAATATATATTTAACAAAAATTATTATGATCTTAAGCACACAAAAGTATACATGATAAAACTATACTCCAGCAAAGACAATTCTTAATTAAGAAATTAATATTACCTAATAAAGATGAAAATGGAAAGTAAATGTTATATGAGTAATGAATTTTGAATATGCTCAAGTTAAAAGATATGAAGAATATGATTAAGGTAGGTATAGATGAGAAGGATATTTTTTGATAAATAAATTTGAGATTTAGGAAAGAGTAATTAGGAATAAATTAGAAGGGTAGATAAGTAAATGAAAGAAATTAAATGACGATGTGGCACATCTAGATGATGACACATAGGAAAGGGAAGTTTGGGTTAGTAGTATTGAAGTATTTATTGATTGATTATTGCAGCTCTTTTGATGCATTGCATTCTACAGCAGGTCCTAAGTTCTATGTGGAATTTAATTCACACTTAATAACCCAAAATTCCCAGCTAATAATAATCATGCAAATGAAGAAGTGCTTTTGTATGAAGGACAAGAACTAGAGATCGAGCAATGCGTACCTCCGGTAGAAGTTCTCTCATAGTCTCATACATGTCCAGCAGCACAAATAACTTTTCTGGTGATCTCTTGCATTTGGATATTGTATCTCCAAAATTGAACATAATTTCGATACTATTGGAAACAACTTCAGCAAAGCATAATGTACTGATAGACTCAATCCCAGGAAATATTTGATCAGCAACTTTCTTTTCGCTTGGAAACAGAAGTTTCACCTGATTGGATACCATAACAATCAATCATACAGTAAATATAACTGTAATTTGGTTTATCTTACAGAAGCTTGTATCATACCGCTATACGGATATATTGGATCCAATTTCCAATCTTGCCCTCAAGGATTTCCCATGGTATCTTCTGCAAATCATTATCTGTAAGTGCCTCCATCCCAAGTTTATTTAGGCTTAGCTCCAATGTAGCTGAACGAACTTCCCTACAAGATAAACTACAGATTAATTTCCCGATATAACACAATTTTGGCATGTAAAATAGGGATAAGAGATCAAGGTATTTACCTGTAAGTTTTTGTTAATTGCTCCTGGTAACCAGCACCAGCGAGATGATAAGTCATACGATGAAGCAATTGTACAGCATGTGGTGGTATAAGGGTGAGTGGTTTACACACAATGTTCTCTGATTCCTTATGATCAGTAGAGCTACTTGACTTGCCATTGATCTTCTCCTTATTTCCATGGGAAGATGAGCATGGACGTAAAGATTTTGGGAGGCATCCATAGAGATTATCAGGTTCTGCAGGTTTGCTGAAATATCAGAACATTCCACTTTCAATCTCCATCAAAATCAAAAGTTGAGAACCATTGTAAGCATATCAGCATTTCAACTAAATTCTTTCAGTTAAGTACTTATTAGCATGCAATTTATGAAATTGAAACTCTTCCTACTATACCTGTAGAGTACTAAAAGGTTTTTAAACTCATCGCCAAGCTTAGCAATGCCCTCAGCCAGCAAGTTGTTAGCACTACTTTGTGCAGCATTGTTAGTTTTGAAACGACTAGTGTTGCTGAAGAACTTGACATTGCTCTTTAGCTGATCAATTGCTTTGAGATAACTCTCCAAATTCTCGTGTGGTCCTTTAAGTATGCTGACCTCAGCCTGCATTTTCGGGGGAAATCCTAATCATTCTTCTGCCGAAATTACAAACCAATTGTGAAAAAATGCGAGATACCTGATGAGAAAGATCAAGACGATAGAGAATAGCTTCCGATTGCTTTAGAACTTTATCGATGTTGTCTTCCGCGCGGCGGATGGAAAGCGTCCGTATCTGCCGAATATATGATATCAGTTGGAAAAGAGAAGAAGAAGAAGAATATGGAGGAAAGAGAAGAGAAGAGAAGAGAGAGATGCCTGGGTGGGGCGCATGGCGGTTTCAAGGACGGAGAGGCGGTTGTCGAAGGAGCCGAGGACGGAAACCATGGTGTCAGTGATGGTTTGGCTCTTGAACAACGACTGCTTGATGAAGGCGGCCTTCTCTGCTAGGGCTTCCATCTCCATTACTGGAAGCTCCGTCATTCAATTCACATTCCTTGATCTGTTTATTGAAGATTGATTTGGTTTGGATATGGAGAGAAAATATCCAGCGTATTCTGTTAATCTCCTTTTTCGATGGTTTGTTGATCGGTTTCATGATCGTCTCTTGCCTTGCCAGTATCCCTGGCCTTTCTCAAATTCAGTTTATATATTCCATTTTTATTTCTTTTTTTCTTCTCCACGATCAACATCTTTCCTCAAACTAATGAAATTGTTTCCATTTAATCGATAATAAAATCGGGTTTGTTTGGGAATTACGAATAAGTATTTTATTTTAATAAATATCTACTCCCTCTGTCCCAAAATGTTCTTCCTGTTTCACTCCGACACATTTGTCGAGATGTGTTTTACAACGATTATATCTTCTATTATACATTAATAAAAATTATAAAATTTTGATATACATGTAGTACTCATTGAGACGAATAAAACAAGATCCCACATGACTATGTTCTTATTTATAGATTGATAATAATCGAGATAATCATCTTAAATTATGATAGTGTCCCTCTCCCAAACAAGAAGAACATATTGGGACAGAGGGAGTATTATTTTATTTTCTTATTTTTTAATATGTCACACATTTTAAAATTTTGAAAAATATGTTTATTAAAAAGTATAAATTCTCTTTATAAAGATAATACTAAACAAATCCTTCATCGAAGAACACTAGTACATAACTAGTTTAAGACCCGTGCCATGCATTGGAGTTCAAATTCTAAAACATAGTTAGTGTTGTTACATAAATCTACATGATATTAAATTTATAAGATAGAAAATAAATTGATAAAAAAAACGACAAAGAAACGTGAAATTTGTTGACCCAGTTCACCGTAAACGGCTACTTCTAGGAATTCCAATCCAGGATCTCTAACATAATTATATTAGGGAATGAGGATCATATAATCAAATGAACCTGATCTACTAAATTAGGAAAGTGTGCATTTCTCCAATCATTTAGTGTTATAATTATCAATACTGAATACAATAATCATATCTGAGTTGATGAAACATTTGACAAATAAATAGTTTAGTTGAATGTATTAATGAAATTATAGTCCTGGAATTATAAACTTAGCCGAGTCTGGTTATGATAATTTAAACTTAGTTGAGCCTGTATTTTAGTTCTGGAAACAATTTAGGTGAATGTATTAATTTTAATTTTCATGATAGACATTTAACTGTTTTAAATAATGATGTGGCATTCATTTAATAGGTTAGTTGAATTATTATTTTAATTTTATTGATGACGTGGATAGAAGGTTGACATTTAGAGAACTTAACGTCGGCTTTAATAATTAATATTGATAGATAGATTGTTATTAATATTTTGTAACACGTTGTGATATGGCACCACTAAGTAGCTACCATCATCAACTTTAGAAATTAGATACCGATTTTTATTAATATTTTTTTAATAAATTGGGACGTGGCATCAAGTGCCATCATCAGTTTTATGAATTAGATATAGCCTAATTGCCTAGTCTTTGGTGGTGAATTTGGGAAATAATCTAAAAAAAATAGATTTCAGCTTTGTCAACCATTAACTTTATTAAAAATATTTAGAGTGTTACATAAGAATCAAATAATAAATCAAATTATTAACAAAATAACAAATAAACTAGGAGGAGTGCTAAGGAAGAATCAAAGCACAAATCAAATTATTAAAAAAAATAGAAAATAAATTAGGAGAATATTTATCACCGAAAAATAGTAATAAAAAATTGTTTAATAACAAATTGTTTTTAATTACTTAATTAATATGCTTTACTAACAAATTTTATTAACATTTTTTTATTACATTGTAATGTGGGACCGATAACAGTTCCTAATAGCGGTGTCATCATAAGCTTTAGAAATTTTCAGATATTGATATTGATATAGATATTGGCATTGGATTTATTAACAATTTAGTATGGGATCATGTTAATTAACTCTGACAAATAAATAAAATATGTAGCTTATTAATTTAAGAAAGACGGAGTATATGGACAAGCTGGGCCCTAAAAAATCTGATCCGTAATGACAATATTTGGGGTGCTACCTCGGAGCAACTTAGCTCGTACTCTTGGAAGATGTTGGTTCGTGTTAAGGACATGGTGCGCAACCGATTGGGTGATTCTCTTCCGGACACACAATCTTTTATCACTGGCGAGGGGAAACTTGACTCAGTTGCACTCTACCGTAGGATAGCTCCTTCTGGGGAACATTTGCCTTGGAGTGTAGTTCTGTGGAATGGAATTCAGACGCGAAGATGGTCCTTTGTTGCTGGTTGGCTACAATTGATAGGCTACCAACCAAATGCAACCTTTCTAGATGGGGTGGGATCCAAGATACCGTTGGTGTGCTTTGTACCCAAGCTCCGGAGAATGGCATGCACCTCTGGTTTGATTGCCCGTTTAGTCGTGCTGTTTTGGATGGCGTCATGAGATGGCAGGGAGTTCATTCTAGACACCAATATCTGCATGACTGGTGGTTGTGGTTTGCGAACTGCAATAAACGTTCTAATAATATCTATTTAGGGAGGCTTCTTGCATTTATGGGTATTGTGCATGGTATTTGGAGTTTTCGGAATGATGTTATTTTCAATCTCCGTAGAATTGACACTACTGAGCTTGTTAGGGATATTATACGCACTTGTAAATTCAGGATGATCCATAAGCTTAACACTACAGGGATGAGGGGTATAGCTATGATTAGACGTATGAACGCTTGAGGGTTTGTGAGCTTGTTTTTTTTGAAGTCTGGTTTAATGAATTTTTTTACCATTTGGCAAAAAAAAGATTTAGCTTATCAAGGTAATTTATTAGATATAAAGTTAACATATTATTTGTTTTAATAAACCAAATCTAACAAATAAAGATTCTATGGTCCTAAGTTTATGGTGAAAATTACTTATTTTAAGTGAGTTGTGTTTTAAATATATTATTGATGTGGCACCAAATAATAGGTATAAATAATTTTTTTATAAAAAATGTTGACATGGACCAATAGATGGTTGACATATGATGGAGTAAATCTCAGCTTTAGTAATTAAGTATTGATAAATAGATTGTTATTAATATTTTGTAACACATTGTGATGTGGCACCACTAAGTAGCTACCATCTTCAACTTTAAAAATTAGATACCGATTTAATATTTTTTAATAAATTGTACGTGGCATCAATAAGTAGGTGTCATCATCGGTTTTATGAATTAGATATAGCCTAATTACCTAGTCTTTGATGATAAATTTGAGAAATAATCTAAAAATAAATAAATTTCGACTTTGTGAGCCATTAACTTTATTAAAAAATATTTAGAGTGTTACATAAGAATCAAATAACAAATCAAATTATTAACAAAATAACAAATAAATTAGAAGGAGTGCTAAGGAAGAATCAAAGTAGAAATCAAATTATTAAAAAATAGAAATAAGTTAGGAGAATATTTATCACTGAAAAATAGTAATAACAAATTGTTTAATAACAAATTGTTTTTAATTGCTTAATTAATATGATTTACTAAAAAATTCATTAATATTTTTATTACATTGTAATGTGGGACCGACAACATGTTCCTAATAGCACTGCCATCATAAGATTTAGAAATTTTTAAATATTGATATTGATATAAATATTGACATTGGATTTATTAACACTTTAGTATGGGGTTATGTTAATTAATCATGATAAATAATAAAATATGCATCTTCTAAATTTAAGAAAGATTTAGCTTATAAAGGTAATTTATTAGATATAAAATTAATTTATTATTTGTTTTAATAAACCAAATCTAACAAATAAAGATTCTATGGTCCTACATTTATGATGAAAATTACTTATTTTAAGTGAGTTGTGTTTTAAATATATTATTGATGTGAAACCAAATAATAGGTGTAAATAATTTATTTAAAAATATTATTGACGTGGACTAGTAGATGGTTGAAATATGATAGAATAAACCTTAACTTTAGTAATCAAGTATTGATATCGTGTGAGGATATAGATATACGTAATGTACGATCGATTAATATATTCTCTACTATGTATGAGTTTTTTATCCAAGAATCTTAATATATGTTAATTAATTTTAATTTTACTATAGGTAAATTAATTGATGCATATATATATATAACATGTCTATAAATCTATAAGGGCCATGAATTATATCACACCTTAAATGTGAAATATTTTGATTGAGTACTATTATTTTTCAAAATAAATTTAATACTAAACTTTTAATAGTTAGAGCTTACTGATGTTAAACTATATACAAATTCAGATAATGTATCAGAAGTGTAAGGTCATAGATCGAGACTCTCTATAGTTGATAATTGAAGTGGTTGAGACTTGAATTTAAACATATTCATAAGGTAACGACAGTACCAATTCATTACTCTCTTATACATGAGCAAGGCAATCATGTACTAAGACTTTGTGGAAAAAAGATAGAAAAGCATGTAAGTTCATTAATCTAGAATAAGGATCCGGTGAAAACAATTCTTATGGTGTGAAGTGCAAACTTTCTCGGGTACACATATAACACACTAATGTTCACATATAATGTTCACATCTAAAGGGATAAAAAAATCACCCAGAAAACGTAAAAAAAGATAAAAATAACAGTTCACCATTAATTACAAAAATGCCACTGCGTGGATTCATTAAAAAACCCATCTTTTAATCTCAGCCCTCCATTTTCTAATCTAATGGCTCAACATGCTTCGCACTTCACACCATAAGGGTTGTTTTCACCGGAACTCACCTCCATTAATCTAATAGGTTAGCAATATTACTTATACAGCGTAGTTTGAGCATGTCATTTTTCTTTTAATTATTTACATGCATTGTTTATTACCTTCTAAAAAAATTTTGGGTAAGAATTTGAGCTTAATTTTTAAAAATAAAAGGAAGGCTTTTAAAAGTTCATATCCGAAAAGATTCTTCAAACTTTATACAAGAAGAAACAATAACAAATATTCTTTTATTCACCCTCTTCAAGGTGCATTTGTTGCTGACAAAGCTATTCAGGATAATATTCTCATCGCTTATGAGATTTTTCACTCCTTCAGATCTAGAAAAGGAAAGGAAGGTTGGATGGCCCTTAAATTAGACATTGAGAAAGCATATGATAAGATTGAATGGGATTTTCTGTTTGCAGTTCTCAACAAATTTGGATTTCATGGAAAGGTGATAAACTGGATTAAGGAATGCGTTACAACGGTCTCATTTTCTATCCTCGTCAATAATGGTCCAACGGAAATGTTTATCCCCGGTAGAGGGCTTAGGCAAGGTGACCCCTTATCCTCGTTCTTATTCATTTTATGTGCGGAAGTTTTTGCTAGGAAACTCCAGTTTGAGAGTAATGGAAATAAAAATATCGGTTTTCCTATCATTAAGAATATGATTACTATCCCGTTTTTTGTCTTTTGCAGATGATATTATCATTTTTGCGAAAGCAAAGCAAGATGTTGCTCACACTTCAAAAAAGATAATTGATGATTTCTGCGAAATCTCAGGACAGTGTGTGAATTTCCACAAATCGGCTTTCCAAACTACTGTGAAAACAAATAACCAAGCAAAGTTAGCTATCCAATCTATCTTAAATATTCCAATTTCCTCGTCCTTGGAGAAATATTTGGGATGCCCGATTATTAATGGAAGAGTTAATAAAGACACCTTTAAAGATGTCATCCTCTCCTCGAAAAACCAATTAACCAAATGGAAAGCCTCCTCTCTTTCTCAGGAAGGGAGGGCTACGTTAATCAGAGCTAATCTGTTGGCAAAACCAAATTATATTATGCAAAGTTTCATGTTTCTTTCCTCTACACATGACGAACTTGATAGAACTAATAGGAATTTTTTCTGGAATAAAAACGGCAAATACTCTCCACTTATTGGGTGGGATAAAATATGTAAGCCAAAAAGCAGTGGGGGCATCAGACTAAGAAAATCGGAAGTGATAAAGAAAGATCTTCAGATGAATCTCCTAGGAAAGTACTGGCAGAACCCGGAAATATTTGGGTCAACATCATTAATGAGAAATATCTTAAAGGTTGCAATATACTAGATTACAAAGGAAGAGGGAACAATAAATCTTGGCAATGGTCGCAGCTTATTAAGCTCATTCCGGAATTTAGTAAAGGTCTTGTTTGGTGTTTGGGAAATGGAGAATCTACATGCATTTGGAAGGATTCATGGCTTGTGGGAAAGAACATTGAAGAATTCAGGAGGGCACATGTGGATGGGGAAAACGACAACAAAGTTAATCTCCTTATCAAGGATAAAAAATGGGATAAAGTGAGATTAAATGAAATTTTTAATCGAGAAGGTGTTGAATTCATCTCTAATATAGTGTTGCAAAACAATAATTTACCAGATAAGATCATGTGGGCACCAAATAGAAATGGAAATTTTAGTACCAAATCAGCCTATGACCTTCTTACCAACACGGGGCATCATCAAACCGATTCTTTTTCCTGGATTTGGAAAATTAATTCATATCCAAAAGTGAAGAATTTTTTGTGGAAGATGGCACATGATGGGTTACCAACTAAAAGGAAATTGGCAAACATGCATGTTGCAGTCCCGCTGAATTGTGTCAACTGTTAGAGTTTCTCAGAGGATGTCATACACTTATTTTTCAAATGCCCATTTACTATGTGTCAGATTAGAAACCAAGATCAGTCGATACCACAAATTATAAGGAATGTACAGACAGACAATATACCAATAAAAAGTATTCTTAAAAACCTATTTTGTCAACTATCTGCGGAACAAGCTATTACCCTTGCTACGGCATGGTGGGCTATTTGGTTCTTTAGGAACCAATGCCTTTTTGAAGAAAATACAGAAAATAAAATAAAATTTAACAGAATATATAATAAACCTTCGAGAAAATTGGAAGAAAACGAAAAACACCAACAAAGATGGCTGCGAAATGGGGGAAGGAGAGCTAAGGAGGAATAAGCATGTAAGGAGAAGGAAGAAGAAGAAGATCCGTTGGGTTAAACCAAGTTGGAATAGTTTTAAAGTGAATTTTGACGAAGCAGTAGACATAAATGGAAATGTAGGGATGGGTTTTGTAATTAGGGACTCTTGTGGAAAAGTCTTTGCTATGGAAAAGGCAAGTGGGAACAATTTATCGGCTATCCAAGCTGAGGCATGTGCCTTAAGGCTTGCAACAAAATGTGTCAAAGATTTGAACCTTTCAATCGTGGAAATTGAAGGGGATAACTTATGCATAATTAACGTCTTGAATGGCATTTGGCGTTGTCCCTGGGAGATTAACCAAATCGTTAATGATCTTTGTGTTAATTTGTTGTCTTGCCCTGCTTTCAGGTTTTTCGCATATCTTCCGGAAAATTAATCTGGTGGCTGATCGTTTAGCCAAGCTGGGATTTCTGGATGAGCGAAGGGATTGGAGGGAAGATTTAGAGATGTTGGCTCTCATCCGTGAGGATGCTCTAGGGCGGCTATCGTCAAGATCTGTGTAGTCCCCCTAATTTTTTCCTTTATTAAAAAAAACAAATATTCTTCAAACTTAACTTTTAAGAATAAAAGCCCCAGGGACGGTAACAGAGTGGTAAATGAGGAGTAGATCTCCTAGATGTGCAATATTCCATCGCGTGTTTGAAACTCATGAGCTGTGTAGATTGTGATGTTTCCTGATTTACAATGCTAAGGAGTGATGGGCTAGCTGCCTTAGCCGGGGGATTAGTTGGCTCGCTAGTAGCGACCCGACACCCTCGATAGACCTGGCAAAAAAAACTTTTAAGAATAAAAGGGTGAAGGATGTGTAAACAAATTAATGATAAGAAAACTATGCATTAATATATTTAGGGCGTTACTAAATGGTGCACCTTATTTTACTTCCTAATGCAACATCACTACTGCTAGAAGCGGCATAGGAGCTACTGCCAGTTTATCCACGTGCGGAACCGGGAGTTCTGACACATTAGGAACCGGCGATACTGGCACTACTACAATGCCAAGCAGATGCAACGGTTTTATCCAAGGCAACGGTTTACATAATGCAGTGGTTTGTTGAAATTTAGATTATATGCAACATATATTGCAGCGATTTCCAAATTATACGTATAATATGTAAATCTAATGCAGCGGTTTTGAATAGCAACAGAGCGCACTTCAATTTCAGTTCCTTGCCATTGCGTGCTCCAAATTACACAAGAAAGAAAAGTATGAAATTGGAGACAAATTAGGGTCGAATTGCAAAAAAGAATGTTTGCAAGGGGTTAGGATAATTTAAGGGTAGAGTGTTATGAGAGAGGGGTATAGAACCACCAGCACATCACTTTCGGTGAGGTTCCAACAAGATAGTTGTTCCAACTTCACCGGCGAGTTTCCAGCAAGAGTAGGGGTACAGATAGATGTTCTAGCAAATTCTCAGTTCCAGCGAATCCTCAGTGAAAAGGAAGGAATATATACGGAATCCATTCGCGCAGGTCAGAATTTCAGAAGTGGCACTCCTTCTTAGACTCATTTGATATGAGTCGAACTTAATTCTAAAAATTCGGATTTTATTGACTCATTTGATATGAGTCGAACACCAAACCAGTTATAAATATTGTTAAACCGGATTTTTAAAATTCGAAATTGGGTTTTATATATCCAAATAGGAGTTTTTGGGCTCAGTTGGTAGTCTTTACTTTGTCTCAAAACAAATGAGACAACAATATAGACTCATAACAAATGAGACAATAAAAGCCTATTAGGGTTTTTTGTCTCAGAAGAAACGAGTCAATCATATGGACTCATAACAAATGAGACAATGGAAGCCCACTAGGATTTTTTGTCTCAAAACAAATGAGACAAAGATATTGACTCATAACAAATGAGTCAATAGGTAGTATAAAAAGGCCCACTAGGGTTTTTTTGTCTCAAAAGATATGAGACATATCTTTATCTTCTCCTAGCCGTTCCTTTCTCCTTCGCCATCTTCGTTTTTCTCCTTCAATGGTGGACGGCGCAGCTCCAGCATCGATGGTTGTTCCTCCTCTAGCCTTGATGTTGGTGGTAGCTTCTCGTCCTCCTCCGGCGGTTGTAACTCCTCCGACGACGCCAGCACACCATCCACCAGCCGCACCTCCAGCAGATCTGGCGGCTTTAGCTCCTCCGGTGACATCAGTCGCCCCTCCTCCAGCAGATTCAGCGGCTCCGACGACGTCAGCCTCCCCTCCTCCTCCTTCGGCAGTAGTTCCAATGACAATCCGGTGGCAGTTCCGACGACATATCCGGCGGCGGCAGTGACTAATTTGACGGTGGAGGCGGCAATGACTGATTTGACGATGGAGGCGACGACGACTATGGAGTCGATACTTGGCATGCTTCAATTTTATGTTCGGTCATGGGAGGAGACGGAATTAGTACTTAGACCATCGCTTGAGGATTCCATAGATTTGTTTATTAGTGACGGTGTTTCCAGAAATATAGAGTCAATAGCAGATCCAACACCGATGGAGATGCAGGCAGTTGACATGAATCCCCCTCATCATATTCGGACACGTAACAGACCTCTTACAGAAGAGGTAAATATTACTTACTTTTTATTACTGTTGTTTTTAATTCATTAATTTTAAAAATTGTTGATTATGTCTTGTTAATAGTTCTAGCAGATAAAAAATTTAGGACAATTTTAAAGAAATAAGATAATTTTAACCCTCTAATCACTTTTCTATTAGTACAAGATCACATGTAAATAAATTAGTTTTATCATTTAAATTTAGAATAAATTGCAAAAACATGTACAATTTTTTCAAATTAATTGTATAATAGATTAAGATTAAAACATGTACAATAGATCAAATTAATTGTATAATATATTAAGATCAAAATTAATAAAAAATGTATTTTGATTATAAAAAATGTTTTTGTAAAATAGAATAAATTGCAAAAACATGTTTATTGCTTAAATTTAATCATACAAAAAAAACATAGTTAAAATTTTATTTTATATAAATCAGGAAGTACTCGAACAATTAAAGATTAGAGTAGGGAGCACTAGAAACACAGACTTATACCGCGTCACTGCATCTAATCGCAAGAGAGCGCGAGAGGAGGATCAACATGAGGGTATTTCTACGCAAAGGGACCGTTCTCCTTCGCTAGTCGTTTTGACCTCTGGGGTCGATTTGGGGATGAAAGAGGCACATGACCATGTGGATGTTGTCGTTCCATCTAGTAGTCGAGCTCCTACTTCCCATCCAGCTCCCGTTTCTAGTCCAGCTCCCGTTTCCAGTGCAGCTCCTTCTTTCTTTGTTGATCCCGCTTCTAGTCCGGCTCCCGTTTCTAGTCCAGCTCTCGCTTCCAGTCCGACTCCTGTTGTTTCTTCTACACCGATACTCATTGTTTCTTCTTCCCAGACAATCGTTACACATTATGCCCAGGTTCCTTCACATCCCCTCCCGGACTCCCTTCCCTCGGACCTCATCCTTCCCCCGGGCCCTCTCCTTCTGAGGAAGGACCCCACCTCGATGATCAGGTCCCATACGTATTGACGGCACAAGACAACGATGTGGTTTTGCATAGATTCAAGGACCATTTGCTAGCACACTATGGAGACATCCTACTAGGTTAAAAAGTTTGGATTTAAGAGCGCATAGCCGACAGAGGGAGTGGCTCACATGGAGAGGTGTCTTCCCGGAGGCTCATATGGAGGCTGAGGGTTCATGGAGTTGGATTGCCCGACAGTCCGGGCTGACCGGTCTACTTGATTTTGATTTCGGTAAGGTCGACCACGTGCTTATTGCAACATATTTAGAGAGGTTGCATCCCGAGACAAACAACTTTCATTTTTCGTTGGGCGAGATCACTATCACCCTTCATGATGTAATTAATCCTCGGGCTTCCGACTGAGGGTCATGAGGTGGTTGACCCGAATGATTATGACGGTGCTGATTTTTTTGACTAGATGTTCAGGATCGATGCTGACTACGGTTACCCCACTGAGACCGACTAGCTGAAGAAATACATAAAGAAGGGTCTATTTCAATACAAGGGATTTAGGGAGCATATATACTCCATGATGGACGAGGGTATGTATCATGACGAGATAGCTATGTGTTTTCCTTTCCACACACTGTATGTAAGTGTGTTCATGAACCGGACCACACACTCTCTTTGGATTAGGATGTTGCCACTGTTTGACTCAGTAGATCGTGTTCGTGGTACTGTGTGGGGCACTGGTGTATTAACGTACTTGTATAGATCCCTAGGTGAAGGGTCTCGGACAGGTTGTAAGAGTATAGGCGGGTGCTCATATCTTCTGCAAGTACATATAATTTTTTTATTAGTGAGTCATTAAATCTAACTGATAGAAGCTAGTTCTAATTTTTTTTCTTAACATTAAATGTGTGGATCTATACATACTTCTCGGGCAACCCGAATTCATTACCCAACACTATTGATGCTGAGCAACGTGCTTCATGTTACAAGATTCAACGCACCAGTAGATAGCTGAAGTCAAATACGTGTTCTTGAGGCGTACATGCCAGAGGAGGTATGTATTAGCACCACATTTATATTTGATGTATATTTACAACACTTGATTATTATTAACATAGTTTATATTTCATAGATTCGGTGGATGTCGTACGGTCGAGTTATATTTGAGGATAGGTATCGTTCATCTAGATATTGTGGGACGATACAGTTCCTTGACTATATTGATCCGTACATGCCAGAGAGGGTGCTACGATAGTTCGGACGTCAGCAGAGCCGCTTATTAGATGTCATCCGACCTTCCTTTGCTAGTCGTCCATCTAGTATTTCGGGCAAGAAGAACAATTATAAAGTCTGGTTTGATGAAGAGTGGAACAAGTGGGATGATAGAGAGCACCACCTATGCCCATACATATAAGAGAGCCATACAGCGCATCCAGCATGGGATGTGGATGACAAGTACTTAGATTGGTTCTTTCACATCTCTCACCCATATCTCCACTCGACGGGCGTGATGCAAGATCCCATGCTTCCTTATATCTCTCCCGGTCTTTACTCACACAGGGTATGTGTAAGGATTTAGTTTTGTAATGTTTTGCAATCTAAATTTTAATTAACAATATTTTGTTTGTTTTGCAGTGTAATGCATTGGCGTTAGCCTATTATGAGTCTGTACTCGCTAGTGGCGGATGTTCGTTGAGTGACATCACTCGCATCATATAGATTCTTTGAGGAGAGGATGTTCCAGAGTCTCAACTGCTTCAGCGTGCATCACAGTACGATAGTCCCGAGTCATCCAGAAATGCAGAGATGCGACATCGCACACCATCAGTATGCGAGCGATGTGAGTCTTCGAGGATGTCAATTGAGCGGGCAACTGTACAGGAGAGGGAAGCAGCATTGGAGCGGACTGTCAATCAAGAGCGGGTTACGGGGCAAGAGCGAGTACCGGATTGGCGGGGGAAGGGTACAATTTGGGTGTTGACCATTACTCGGACCATAGTTGTTAGTAAATTTGTTTAGACGTATTACTTTTGTGGTTTTAGTATCGACTTATGAATTTTGTAGTTTCAATATCGACTTATGGATTTTATTTTACTTATGTTTAGTTTTGATGAATAATGATATTGACGATTTTTGCTCATATTATAACAACTTAAAATGATATGATATTTGAAAAACTACAGTTGATTTACTCATTCAATAGTACTACAATCGAGATCTACATAAAAGCCTAATTCATAATAGAAGGTCTTCCCGCTGCCATTCGTTGTCTAAAATAGGTCGCAAATCTGTTACGAAACCGTGCATGCGCGTCCCATCCAATCACACTTGGATCCTTGTATGTCGTTCATTGCCTCACTGTGTAACACCCCCAAATTACCTTGGGAATATTACCGCCAATAACCCCGAATCATCGACCCGAAGTTACTAAGGCTTAGAACATTAAATGTAAAAACAAATACTCAATGCATTAATAATAAATAATTGTCTTACAATGCAAAACCAAATCCCAAAAATAATAATATAGCGGAAGACTTAATCATAAACAGATCGTAACCTTGTTGAAACTGAAACAAAACAAAAGAAATAATCTTCAACTGCCCTGCGCCCGAAATCTTCAATCCTTGAAGCTACCACCTGATGCGCCGTAAAGAGACGGATGACACCAGCCAACCATGAGAGAAAAAAAATAGTGGTTGGTTAGTCGAGAGACTATGTAGTGGGATTTATGTGATGCTCTATGTAGTCATATCTAGTTAAACCTAACGGTTTCTCGAATAAAAAGTCGATAACCGAGGCAACTCCGACACTTCCACGGAATAAGGAAGAGATATAATAATATATATATGTGTGTATATATAACAAGAGAAGACTCCAAAGAACTTGAGTCTTATGGGAAGATATTAATATAATATTAATATTATAACTGTGTGGGAACATTTTATATAATTCAAACAATAGTGTTTGAAATCACCCCCCATGAATAATTGGGTCAACGACCAACCTCACCGCATACGTGTTGTGCGAATTCAGATCGGAAAGATGACTTACGACCAGACAATTTTCCAAGTTGTACTAATTGTCCGGAACACATTAATTATGCACAAAAGTGCTTATCTTTCGTACTTCTAAAACGATTTATGTTGAAGCTTTTAATGATGTCTCGCAATGAGAACAAGGGAATAATCCCGATAATCGGCACCAGTTGTGTGCACCACCCTCATATAAGGATAAGGGTATGATCACGACCAAAAAGGCTATTAGGGAAAAATCCTCCTAATACCAGTTATAAAGAAACCACTAGACCTCGCGAGGTACATAGTGTTCCTACGAATACTCGTTCTAACTATATAGTATATATATCCACAACAATCCACAACAAGTCCATCTATCACCCTAAGGTAATAATATAAATATCATCATATATATAGTATATCCACTATATGCATACAACCTAAATAACATTTATTTTAGGTTATTAAAGTTCCCAACACACAAGAGAATAATATTTTATACCAACTTAATATAACAACCGATTCATTGTTAATTAAGACAAATATGGAATAAAAACAAATAGGTAAGCAAGAGCGAACAGTCACTTGCCTTAGTTACAGGAATTGATCGGGATCTAAGATGGAGTTTGGAGCCTTGTCAACGAACTCGATCTTCAAGAGTTTCGATCCAACGCGGTACCCAGACACACGAATAAGATTATAATTAGACTCTATTTGATATAATTGTCTCATTAAATTATATCAATCTAATTAAGAGTCAATTACAAATAATGAAATATACTAATTCTTATTGAATATTATAATTTTACTCAATATATATGTTTAGTCATATCATTATTAGTTATAAATTGGAAGAATCTAAATATGTATGAATTATTCTTCCGTATATACATAAATGATATATGATTACATATCACTATTATAAGTCAGAAGAATCAACATATATGGCTTCTTCTCCGTTTATAACTACGTGATATAAAATTAATCACATCATTAGAAGAATCAAATTAGATGAATCAAATTATGCTAACTTCCTTGCTTCGTTATGAATGTATAGTTAGCCATAACATTAGTATACTAATTCGAAGAATCTGATATACATAACCTGCTTCCTTGCTTCGTTCTCCTTATACAGCAAAGCAACGAGCAAAGCAATGAAACAGGGGAAGAATGATAACGCAGCAACCTTTCAACGGAGAACCAAAACTCACCGGCGGGAGACGGCGGTGACTGTCGTGGCACGGAAGAGGCTCCGGGGATGACAACGACGAGGAAGGAGGAGACAACGGCTGGCTGTACGGTGGTCGGAGGAGCTTTCACCGGTAGCACAAAACAGGGGAAACGTCGACTTCACCGGAGACGAAAATCGGAAACACAGCAGCGACGAAGAGGTCGACGCTGTGGTTGACTGCAATCGGAGATCGACGTGTTTAAACCGACCGGAGTTATATATATAAAAAAAGTTAAAAGCTTGGGGCTTTACTGAAACCGTTAAAGGCGAGACTTGAATGCGGAACCACGGCGAGGACGAGCTTCACCGGAGGAGGGAGGAAGAAGGTGGCGTAGTGGTTGCTCGTAAGGAGGATGTGGAGGTAGAAGAAAAGCTGGCCGGAGGAGGTATGGCAAGAGGAGGAAGACGGCTGGGGGAGGAACGAAAGAGGTTAAACGAAACCTCTGTTTCGTTTGGTTTTGTGCGGCTGTTTTGATTGTTATTAGTGCGGCCGAGAACACGATATAAAATTTTGGAACGGAGTTGGGTTTATATAGGAGTAGGATAGATAGCTCTAAACCCTAATTTTATTTAAGGAAATCACTTAATAAAAAGATTTAATCTAATTAAATTTATGGAAACCTTAAAAAGAATAATATAAATAAGAAATTATTTATATTGGCTTCTTCACAATAGTCTAACTAATTCCGAAAATTATGAATCTCGTCCATAATCCTTTCGAAATACCAAAGGAAGAATTTAATTTTCCGGAAAGTTAAATAAATACTCCAAAGTGTATTTATTTATAGATAAAGAGTTCTAGGTACTCGTACTAACGATTAGAATATGACGAATTAAATAATAATTTATTCGTCTACGCGTAATCTGCTCAATTCATCAAAAGATAACATTCATAAAATCAAATGAATATCAAAGTACCAAAATAACCTTCAGAAATAGAGGGTTATTACACAGTGGAGGTGGAATAGGATAGAAATCATCCACTAACCATACCTGTAGCAAGACATTACAAGATAAATGAATGAAGTATAATAAATATGGTTATTTCAATATCAACAAAATGGAGGATGTATTTACCGGAACAAAATGGTTTTTGTAGGATCGTGTTTAAGTAGCTATTGATCGATGTCTCTATAGTTCATGAAGCTATAGATACACATCTCATAGTACAATATTGCGCTTTCGTACTTAGAGTTGCGCTTGACCTAGTTAGAACACTTAGTAATGGATTTACTAATGTCCTTGAATGCGGAAACAGGTCAGACAATAATAAAGCGCGCTTTAAGCGTTTAAAGTGCACTACAACTTGCACAGAAGAGTTCTTAAACAGTGAGTACCCTAAGCCACTACTTGGCTCAGGATAAAACTCACTCTACTATATTGATCGAAAGAGATTACAACTCTAGCTTCAACAAGAGTACATGTCAACCTTTAGCACTCTTAAGAAGCTCACTCTTGTACTCTCACTTCTCACAATACTACGTTCTAGCTCTCAGAACAAAGGCAATTCACTCTGATTACAAATGAGCTCTCCTAAGCTTCTCTCAACTCGTCTCACTTCGTAACCCTTAAGTGATAGCTACAGTTCCCTATTTATACATCAAAGCTAAGATTCCCACACTTAACTTGTGATAACAAAATAGAACTAAGCTAGCTTGCCACCTCATCAATCAGTGTGCTCAACCAAGTTGTTAGAAATGATCAATGGATGGAATTGATTTGGTTTTGTTCTTCTATTGTTGATCGTCGCCACGTATGCAATCTGTGCCTTCACTCGCTAACCGTCTTCCTCCATGCTGGTAATCCTTGGAGTTGCTTCAAGGAATTCGAAAACCCTTCTCGCACCCCACGTGCACACAGTTTTGAATCTCCCACTTACCAACCTTTCCAAGCATTTGGGAAGCTCTATTCTGCAAGTGCGTGCACCCTTTGCTACAGTAGACTCTCGTAACTCAGATTAATTCAAGCGCCCTCTCTGGCTTGAGAAGCTCGATTCCTCTCGCTTCTAGACTTTAATGAAGTTATTCCAACACCGCTTGCGAAACTCGATTTCTCCGCTTAGTGTTAAGCGCGACTGGAACAGTCGAAGCGCATCTCTTAGTGATGAAAGCGCAATCCAGCAAGTATTCTGATTACCTGGGTAGCTTAGAAACACAAAGAGATTAGATAGATAAGTTTGTTATCATCAAAACAAAGAGAAATACATTGAGCTTTCATATGACTATCAAAGCTCAACTAACAATTTTGACAACCAACAACAGCGATCGCAATTACTGTTGTAGGAGGCTCTGAGCCGGAGGAGTGTACAATGGGAGGCATGTGCAAGGTCCAAACCAAGATAACACAATGACGTCGACTTGGTTCAGCGTGGAGAACACCAAGCCCATAATAGGCACTCGCATCCAATATCTACTTAAGCATGGTGTCGTGACCATGTTGACTTCCAAGATAAAGTCGTCAATATCTCTATGATCCTCGATTTCAAGCTGCCAATATGAAAGATTCTTTTGTATAAACTTTGACAGCTCGAACCGCATGCTAGGATACATGCCTTCATGCCACCCTGATAAAACCGCCAAGACACGATATCCATCCTCGATGACATCATGAATCAGAGAAATGTAAGCGAGCATGAAGCTATCAACATTATCTGAATCCCAATCGAAACCTAGGTAGATAATCGATGGTTGAGGTACTATTGGAGGGCCGGTGTGTACACGGATAACACTGCAATCGAGATCATCTTGTGGTTCCGACATGCTCGACTGTCTAATGCTAGACCTTATAGAAGACTTCTTAGTTGTTTCTCTAGGCGGGTTCTTCATCACTTCTTCATCTTGTTCCTTCTCCTTTTCCACAAAATATTTCCTAACGTCGAGATGCTCTTCCCAAGTTTTATCCCTCTTAGTGCCAGTTTTTCGTGCATTGATCATGCGCCTTCCCTTCTTGGTCTCACCTATTGGTGGCTCTTTCATATCACATTATGTCGGGTTCATGCACTCCATCCATTTTTCAGACATCCTAAACAACACATCTGGATGAACTTCATTAGTTGTAAATTCTTTCACGAAAGAATTCATCATGAATTTCTCATAGCTCATGAGAACATGATCATCTATGTGGAAATCAGTATTATCTATCCCATCCCACTTGATCTGCTTCCAATATATATCAATATCTGCAGTAGGATAGGTGATACCTTCTTCTACATAAATTTAATCCTCCTCGGACTAGGTAATCCCACCGTGCAACTCCACCAATGATCACGAGGATCCTCCCTATCGGGTATCAACCCATTCTTTGCATTATAAGCTTTTGCTAGCAAATGTTTCAAACATTTATAGGAAACTCTCTTCACTAAATTTGTGAAGAATGTCTTTACCCACTTTGGCGCGTGTGATATATCGAGTGGGTTCATAAATTTGCTCTTTTCCATCTCCTCCTTTATGTTAAGCACTTGGTAAACAAACATGTTGTCTATGTGTTGAACAATGGAGTCGAACCCTCCTACAAATGACCCTAACATGTCCTTCAACATGGAGTGTTGAGACTCAACCCTTTCAAACATGGACAAAGTTAAATGAAATAAAATAAAGCTTATTCGACAAATGTGAATTCCTTGATTTGAATAATAGATTATACCGGTTCGATGATCTCGTGGCAAAGTGAAGAATGTCATCACACCATTCACAAACAAGTTTCTCCTTATGAGGGGTAAGCCATGTGGACTCGACATATCCTACCAAGCCTCCTTCAGCACCTGATTTCCACTTACTTCTGAAGTAGGCTAATCTTTCCTCGTACTCCTCCTTTGAATGAGACCTCATAACCCGACGAACACTACTAGAAAATTTGTTTGGGTCAACTTTCATCAACTTAGCATATGCCTTGAAGTTACGATCAACGTGGACCTGACAAAGCAAGTGATGCACATCACCGAACATATTTTCCACCCCCTTTATTGCTCCAAGCTCTCTATCCAACATGATGCAAACATGTATTTTATCTCCAAACAACCACTTAAGCGGTTCTCAGGCCCATGTGTAGTGCTTCGTTGTCTCTCTTTTCATGAAAACAAGAGCAATACAATATGTATGTGTCGTGGAGGTCAAACCTACAAACTCCAATAATGGCTTTCCGTACCTTCATCAAGTAATTCATCAAAATTATTTAACAATATTTAAAATTAAATTACATGATACATAAATAAGATGTGAATTAACAATATTTATAACCTTACATGTTCGTCTTGTATGTGGAATCCGTAATGACAACGTTGGGGAACATCCTCAACAAATGTCTTGAATCCGGGTGTGAAATAAACAAGTCGGTAAAAACCAACTTACCCTCGTCATCCAACTCGCTCATTGTGTCGGTAAAATACCCCATCTCCTTCAGATATTGTAACGACTACTGGGTCACATTTAAGTTTCATATGGACTTAATCCTCTGCATTGACTTGCAACTATACACCTGATCCTTGGTTATTAGAGTACCAGGATACTCCTTTATAAGTTGCGTCAGAATGATTTTTGGCCTTATGCCACTTGCGGAACAAATAGCTATTTTTTGCTTTTGCTCTTTAGTAAGCCTCGAAGCAAGTATGCCCACTCAAATTATCACTGAGCTCATGATTGTGGAATGCTGTAACGACCTTCAGTCTCCAACGAGGGAGAGTTTTATAATCTTTGGGAAAGAATATACCATGTAATAAAAATGGACATCCATTCTTTCTAATCCCCATGCGGGTCCTATTTGTTTTTCGTAAGCAATCTCCTTCTATCTTCTTTTTAGCTGCTCTATATCTCCCCGACTCCTCACAATGTAAGATAATCTTCTTTCCACCCTTTGAAGATTGTGTGGTTATGACCACTAGTACAAATATGGCTTTTCCCTAAGGACAATTTTATTATGGTTCCGTGTCATTCGTTGTAATTTTGTCGATTTTGATATTTACTACGGTTCTTGAGCAACACTAGTAAAATACATGCACATTTATAGCGGTTAATTAGGAACAATAGTAAAAAATTGTTATAAACATCACTGTTCTACTTTTTTCTCGATATAATTATACATATATGGGTTTTTACTACGGTTCTTACACCAACCGTGATAAAAATCATGTAATTTCACTACGGTTTGTCGAACCGTGTTAAAACAATCACAAGAACATTTTTACTCTACAACCGCTTAAATACGCAACTGTGATAAAAGTAAATGCACATTTACCACGGTTATGTATCAACCGTAATAAAATATAAAACGCGAGAAATTTTCTTAACCGTGATAAACTTGACCTATTCAAGTGCGGGGAATTTGAAAAAATATTTGCCAGGTTGAAGGTATTGCTCGTGCTCTCAAGGTTTGGAGAGAGCCCGGTGGGCCAGAGATTTTGATCAAAGAGGTTCTTAAGGAAGGGGTTGTTGGTTTTGATTCTTCTGGGGGTGTAGATAGTTTTGTGCAGAGGGAGATTAGTTTGGAAGAGGTGAATAGGAGGCAGTGTTTGAGGAAGGTGGGTGATGGGAATTTCACCACTGCTATTTGGGTCTTGACGTTCTATGGGGTTGCGCCCAGTAACATAGGGACTTTGAGAGAGTTAGAGGAGAAGCATACCCATTCTCCGGATCCTTTCTTACCTCCTGCTGGTGGTGTTAGCGAGGCGATTTCCGTCACCAAGGAGGTTGTCCTAGGTAAGATCAAAAGCTTTCCTAAAGGTACGTCTTGTGGGAGTCATGGGTTTCGGGCCCAACACTGTATTGATGCTTTAGGGAAAGTTTTTGTTGCTGTTGCTGATGATTTATCCACCTCGGTCACAGCTGTGGTTAATTTTTTTCTTGCTGGTATGTGCCCTCCTTCTTTGGGTGAGTTTGTTGCTAGTGCTCCGCTTACGCCTTTGGTTAAGCCCGGTGGAGGGATTCGGCCTATTGCTGTTGGGACAGTCTGGAGGAGGCTTGTCTCTAAGGTTGCAGCTAGTATGGTTGGGAAAGAGGTTGGGGATTATTTGGAAGACTTTCAGTTTGGGGTGGGAGTTGCTAATGGGGG
>NW_027369083.1:0-45178 GCF_046119375.1 Phyllobates terribilis
ATTCTGAAATTTTTAGCTTTTTCCTGTTAATCCTAGCATGATAAAGAAGATTCAAAGAGAGTGAGATGCCAGCTCCTTTCATTCAGTCAGTAGCTTCAAACATTTCTGGTATATGAAAAACATGTTTTTCAATGGCAAAAATCAATGAATATTGTAAATGCACAAACAGTAATATCTCCACATTGCACTGTGCAATTCTGAAATTTTTAGCTTTTTCCTGTTAATCCTAGCATGATAAAGAAGATTCAAAGAGAGTGAGATGCCAGCTCCTTTCATTCAGTCAGTAGCTTCAAACATTTCTGGTATATGAAAAACATGTTTTTCAATGGCAAAAATCAATGAATATTGTAAATGCACAAACAGTAATATCTCCACATTGCACGGTGCAATTCTGAAATTTTTTGCTTTTTCCTGCTAATCCTAGCATGATAAAGAAGATTCAAAGAGAGTGAGATGCCAGCTCCTTTCATTCAGTCAGTAGCTTCAAACATTTCTGGTATATGAAAAACATGTTTTTCAATGGCAAAAATCAATGAATATTGTAAATGCACAAACAGTAATATCTCCACATTGCACGGTGCAATTCTGAAATTTTTAGCTTTTTCCTGTTAATCCTAGCATGATAAAGAAGATTCAAAGAGAGTGAGATGCCAGCTCCTTTCATTCAGTCAGTAGCTTCAAACATTTCTGGTATATGAAAAACATGTTTTTCAATGGCAAAAATCAATGAATATTGTAAATGCACAAACAGTAATATCTCCACATTGCACGGTGCAATTCTGAAATTTTTAGCTTTTTCCTGTTAATCCTAGCATGATAAAGAAGATTCAAAGAGAGTGAGATGCCAGCTCCTTTCATTCAGTCAGTAGCTTCAAACATTTCTGGACGTTTTTCAATGGCAAAAATCAATGAATATTGTAAATGCACAAACAGTAATATCTCCACATTGCAAGGTGCAATTCTGAAATTTTTTGCTTTTTCCTGCTAATCCTAGCATGATAAAGAAGATTCAAAGAGAGTGAGATGCCAGCTCCTTTCATTCAGTCAGTAGCTTCAAACATTTCTGGTATATGAAAAACATGTTTTTCAATGGCAAAAATCAATGAATATTGTAAATGCACAAACAGTAATATCTCCACATTGCAAGGTGCAATTCTGAAATTTTTAGCTTTTTCCTGCTAATCCTAGCATGATAAAGAAGATTCAAAGAGAGTGAGATGCCAGCTCCTTTCATTCAGTCAGTAGCTTCAAACATTTCTGGTATATGAAAAACATGTTTTTCAATGGCAAAAATCAATGAATATTGTAAATGCACAAACAGTAATATCTCCACATTGCACGGTGCAATTCTGAAATTTTTAGCTTTTTCCTGTTAATCCTAGCATGATAAAGAAGATTCAAAGAGAGTGAGATGCCAGCTCCTTTCATTCAGTCAGTAGCTTCAAACATTTCTGGTATATGAAAAACATGTTTTTCAATGGCAAAAATCAATGAATATTGTAAATGCACAAACAGTAATATCTCCACATTGCAAGGTGCAATTCTGAAATTTTTAGCTTTTTCCTGCTAATCCTAGCATGATAAGGAAGATTCAAAGAGAGTGAGATGCCAGCTCCTTTCATTCAGTCAGTAGCTTCAAACATTTCTGGTATATGAAAAACATGTTTTTCAATGGCAAAAATCAATGAATATTGTAAATGCACAAACAGTAATATCTCCACATTGCACGGTGCAATTCTGAAATTTTTAGCTTTTTCCTGCTAATCCTAGCATGATAAAGAAGATTCAAAGAGAGTGAGATGCCAGCTCCTTTCATTCAGTCAGTAGCTTCAAACATTTCTGGTATATGAAAAACATGTTTTTCAATGGCAAAAATCAATGAATATTGTAAATGCACAAACAGTAATATCTCCACATTGCAAGGTGCAATTCTGAAATTTTTTGCTTTTTCCTGCTAATCCTAGCATGATAAAGAAGATTCAAAGTGAGTGAGATGCCAGCTCCTTTCATTCAGTCAGTAGCTTCAAACATTTCTGGTATATGAAAAACATGTTTTTCAATGGCAAAAATCAATGAATATTGTAAATGCACAAACAGTAATATCTCCACATTGCACGGTGCAATTCTGAAATTTTTTGCTTTTTCCTGCTAATCCTAGCATGATAAAGAAGATTCAAAGAGAGTGAGATGCCAGCTCCTTTCATTCAGTCAGTAGCTTCAAACATTTCTGGACGTTTTTCAATGGCAAAAATCAATGAATATTGTAAATGCACAAACAGTAATATCTCCACATTGCAAGGTGCAATTCTGAAATTTTTAGCTTTTTCCTGTTAATCCTAGCATGATAAAGAAGATTCAAAGAGAGTGAGATGCCAGCTCCTTTCATTCAGTCAGTAGCTTCAAACATTTCTGGTATATGAAAAACATGTTTTTCAATGGCAAAAATCAATGAATATTGTAAATGCACAAACAGTAATATCTCCACATTGCACGGTGCAATTCTGAAATTTTTAGCTTTTTCCTGTTAATCCTAGCATGATAAAGAAGATTCAAAGAGAGTGAGATGCCAGCTCCTTTCATTCAGTCAGTAGCTTCAAACATTTCTGGTATATGAAAAACATGTTTTCAATGGCAAAAATCAATGAATATTGTAAATGCACAAACAGTAATATCTCCACATTGCACGGTGCAATTCTGAAATTTTTAGCTTTTTCCTGCTAATCCTAGCATGATAAAGAAGATTCAAAGAGAGTGAGATGCCAGCTCCTTTCATTCAGTCAGTAGCTTCAAACATTTCTGGTATATGAAAAACATGTTTTTCAATGGCAAAAATCAATGAATATTGTAAATGCACAAACAGTAATATCTCCACATTGCACGGTGCAATTCTGAAATTTTTTGCTTTTTCCTGCTAATCCTAGCATGATAAAGAAGATTCAAAGAGAGTGAGATGCCAGCTCCTTTCATTCAGTCAGTAGCTTCAAACATTTCTGGTATATGAAAAACATGTTTTTCAATGGCAAAAATCAATGAATATTGTAAATGCACAAACAGTAATATCTCCACATTGCAAGGTGCAATTCTGAAATTTTTAGCTTTTTCCTGTTAATCCTAGCATGATAAAGAAGATTCAAAGAGAGTGAGATGCCAGCTCCTTTCATTCAGTCAGTAGCTTCAAACATTTCTGGACGTTTTTCAATGGCAAAAATCAATGAATATTGTAAATGCACAAACAGTAATATCTCCACATTGCACGGTGCAATTCTGAAATTTTTAGCTTTTTCCTGTTAATCCTAGCATGATAAAGAAGATTCAAAGAGAGTGAGATGCCAGCTCCTTTCATTCAGTCAGTAGCTTCAAACATTTCTGGTATATGAAAAACATGTTTTTCAATGGCAAAAATCAATGAATATTGTAAATGCACAAACAGTAATATCTCCACATTGCACGGTGCAATTCTGAAATTTTTAGCTTTTTCCTGCTAATCCTAGCATGATAAAGAAGATTCAAAGAGAGTGAGATGCCAGCTCCTTTCATTCAGTCAGTAGCTTCAAACATTTCTGGTATATGAAAAACATGTTTTTCAATGGCAAAAATCAATGAAAATTGTAAATGCACAAACAGTAATATCTCCACATTGCACGGTGCAATTCTGAAATTTTTAGCTTTTTCCTGTTAATCCTAGCATGATAAAGAAGATTCAAAGAGAGTGAGATGCCAGCTCCTTTCATTCAGTCAGTAGCTTCAAACATTTCTGGTATATGAAAAACATGTTTTTCAATGGCAAAAATCAATGAATATTGTAAATGCACAAACAGTAATATCTCCACATTGCACGGTGCAATTCTGAAATTTTTTGCTTTTTCCTGTTAATCCTAGCATGATAAAGAAGATTCAAAGAGAGTGAGATGCCAGCTCCTTTCATTCAGTCAGTAGCTTCAAACATTTCTGCTATATGAAAAACATGTTTTTCAATGGCAAAAATCAATGAATATTGTAAATGCACAAACAGTAATATCTCCACATTGCACGGTGCAATTCTGAAATTTTTAGCTTTTTCCTGCTAATCCTAGCATGATAAAGAAGATTCAAAGAGAGTGAGATGCCAGCTCCTTTCATTCAGTCAGTAGCTTCAAACATTTCTGGTATATGAAAAACATGTTTTTCAATGGCAAAAATCAATGAAAATTGTAAATGCACAAACAGTAATATCTCCACATTGCACGGTGCAATTCTGAAATTTTTAGCTTTTTCCTGTTAATCCTAGCATGATAAAGAAGATTCAAAGAGAGTGAGATGCCAGCTCCTTTCATTCAGTCAGTAGCTTCAAACATTTCTGGACGTTTTTCAATGGCAAAAATCAATGAATATTGTAAATGCACAAACAGTAATATCTCCACATTGCACGGTGCAATTCTGAAATTTTTAGCTTTTTCCTGTTAATCCTAGCATGATAAAGAAGATTCAAAGAGAGTGAGATGCCAGCTCCTTTCATTCAGTCAGTAGCTTCAAACATTTCTGGTATATGAAAAACATGTTTTTCAATGGCAAAAATCAATGAATATTGTAAATGCACAAACAGTAATATCTCCACATTGCACGGTGCAATTCTGAAATTTTTAGCTTTTTCCTGCTAATCCTAGCATGATAAAGAAGATTCAAAGAGAGTGAGATGCCAGCTCCTTTCATTCAGTCAGTAGCTTCAAACATTTCTGGTATATGAAAAACATGTTTTTCAATGGCAAAAATCAATGAAAATTGTAAATGCACAAACAGTAATATCTCCACATTGCACGGTGCAATTCTGAAATTTTTAGCTTTTTCCTGTTAATCCTAGCATGATAAAGAAGATTCAAAGAGAGTGAGATGCCAGCTCCTTTCATTCAGTCAGTAGCTTCAAACATTTCTGGTATATGAAAAACATGTTTTTCAATGGCAAAAATCAATGAATATTGTAAATGCACAAACAGTAATATCTCCACATTGCACGGTGCAATTCTGAAATTTTTTGCTTTTTCCTGTTAATCCTAGCATGATAAAGAAGATTCAAAGAGAGTGAGATGCCAGCTCCTTTCATTCAGTCAGTAGCTTCAAACATTTCTGGTATATGAAAAACATGTTTTTCAATGGCAAAAATCAATGAATATTGTAAATGCACAAACAGTAATATCTCCACATTGCACGGTGCAATTCTGAAATTTTTTGCTTTTTCCTGCTAATCCTAGCATGATAAAGAAGATTCAAAGAGAGTGAGATGCCAGCTCCTTTCATTCAGTCAGTAGCTTCAAACATTTCTGGTATATGAAAAACATGTTTTTCAATGGCAAAAATCAATGAATATTGTAAATGCACAAACAGTAATATCTCCACATTGCAAGGTGCAATTCTGAAATTTTTAGCTTTTTCCTGTTAATCCTAGCATGATAAAGAAGATTCAAAGAGAGTGAGATGCCAGCTCCTTTCATTCAGTCAGTAGCTTCAAACATTTCTGGTATATGAAAAACATGTTTTTCAATGGCAAAAATCAATGAATATTGTAAATGCACAAACAGTAATATCTCCACATTGCAAGGTGCAATTCTGAAATTTTTTGCTTTTTCCTGCTAATCCTAGCATGATAAAGAAGATTCAAAGAGAGTGAGATGCCAGCTCCTTTCATTCAGTCAGTAGCTTCAAACATTTCTGGTATATGAAAAACATGTTTTTCAATGGCAAAAATCAATGAATATTGTAAATGCACAAACAGTAATATCTCCACATTGCAAGGTGCAATTCTGAAATTTTTAGCTTTTTCCTGTTAATCCTAGCATGATAAAGAAGATTCAAAGAGAGTGAGATGCCAGCTCCTTTCATTCAGTCAGTAGCTTCAAACATTTCTGGTATATGAAAAACATGTTTTTCAATGGCAAAAATCAATGAATATTGTAAATGCACAAACAGTAATATCTCCACATTGCACGGTGCAATTCTGAAATTTTTAGCTTTTTCCTGTTAATCCTAGCATGATAAAGAAGATTCAAAGAGAGTGAGATGCCAGCTCCTTTCATTCAGTCAGTAGCTTCAAACATTTCTGGTATATGAAAAACATGTTTTTCAATGGCAAAAATCAATGAATATTGTAAATGCACAAACAGTAATATCTCCACATTGCAAGGTGCAATTCTGAAATTTTTTGCTTTTTCCTGCTAATCCTAGCATGATAAAGAAGATTCAAAGAGAGTGAGATGCCAGCTCCTTTCATTCAGTCAGTAGCTTCAAACATTTCTGGTATATGAAAAACATGTTTTTCAATGGCAAAAATCAATGAATATTGTAAATGCACAAACAGTAATATCTCCACATTGCACGGTGCAATTCTGAAATTTTTAGCTTTTTCCTGTTAATCCTAGCATGATAAAGAAGATTCAAAGAGAGTGAGATGCCAGCTCCTTTCATTCAGTCAGTAGCTTCAAACATTTCTGGTATATGAAAAACATGTTTTTCAATGGCAAAAATCAATGAATATTGTAAATGCACAAACAGTAATATCTCCACATTGCACGGTGCAATTCTGAATTTTTTAGCTTTTTCCTGTTAATCCTAGCATGATAAAGAAGATTCAAAGAGAGTGAGATGCCAGCTCCTTTCATTCAGTCAGTAGCTTCAAACATTTCTGGACGTTTTTCAATGGCAAAAATCAATGAATATTGTAAATGCACAAACAGTAATATCTCCACATTGCAAGGTGCAATTCTGAAATTTTTTGCTTTTTCCTGCTAATCCTAGCATGATAAAGAAGATTCAAAGAGAGTGAGATGCCAGCTCCTTTCATTCAGTCAGTAGCTTCAAACATTTCTGGTATATGAAAAACATGTTTTTCAATGGCAAAAATCAATGAATATTGTAAATGCACAAACAGTAATATCTCCACATTGCAAGGTGCAATTCTGAAATTTTTAGCTTTTTCCTGCTAATCCTAGCATGATAAAGAAGATTCAAAGAGAGTGAGATGCCAGCTCCTTTCATTCAGTCAGTAGCTTCAAACATTTCTGGTATATGAAAAACATGTTTTTCAATGGCAAAAATCAATGAATATTGTAAATGCACAAACAGTAATATCTCCTCATTGCACGGTGCAATTCTGAAATTTTTAGCTTTTTCCTGTTAATCCTAGCATGATAAAGAAGATTCAAAGAGAGTGAGATGCCAGCTCCTTTCATTCAGTCAGTAGCTTCAAACATTTCTGGTATATGAAAAACATGTTTTTCAATGGCAAAAATCAATGAATATTGTAAATGCACAAACAGTAATATCTCCACATTGCAAGGTGCAATTCTGAAATTTTTAGCTTTTTCCTGCTAATCCTAGCATGATAAAGAAGATTCAAAGAGAGTGAGATGCCAGCTCCTTTCATTCAGTCAGTAGCTTCAAACATTTCTGGTATATGAAAAACATGTTTTTCAATGGCAAAAATCAATGAATATTGTAAATGCACAAACAGTAATATCTCCACATTGCACGGTGCAATTCTGAAATTTTTAGCTTTTTCCTGCTAATCCTAGCATGATAAAGAAGATTCAAAGAGAGTGAGATGCCAGCTCCTTTCATTCAGTCAGTAGCTTCAAACCTTTCTGGTATATGAAAAACATGTTTTTCAATGGCAAAAATCAATGAATATTGTAAATGCACAAACAGTAATATCTCCACATTGCACGGTGCAATTCTGAAATTTTTTGCTTTTTCCTGCTAATCCTAGCATGATAAAGAAGATTCAAAGAGAGTGAGATGCCAGCTCCTTTCATTCAGTCAGTAGCTTCAAACATTTCTGGTATATGAAAAACATGTTTTTCAATGGCAAAAATCAATGAATATTGTAAATGCACAAACAGTAATATCTCCACATTGCAAGGTGCAATTCTGAAATTTTTAGCTTTTTCCTGTTAATCCTAGCATGATAAAGAAGATTCAAAGAGAGTGAGATGCCAGCTCCTTTCATTCAGTCAGTAGCTTCAAACATTTCTGGACGTTTTTCAATGGCAAAAATCAATGAATATTGTAAATGCACAAACAGTAATATCTCCACATTGCACGGTGCAATTCTGAAATTTTTAGCTTTTTCCTGTTAATCCTAGCATGATAAAGAAGATTCAAAGAGAGTGAGATGCCAGCTCCTTTCATTCAGTCAGTAGCTTCAAACATTTCTGGTATATGAAAAACATGTTTTTCAATGGCAAAAATCAATGAATATTGTAAATGCACAAACAGTAATATCTCCACATTGCACGGTGCAATTCTGAAATTTTTAGCTTTTTCCTGTTAATCCTAGCATGATAAAGAAGATTCAAAGAGAGTGAGATGCCAGCTCCTTTCATTCAGTCAGTAGCTTCAAACATTTCTGGTATATGAAAAACATGTTTTTCAATGGCAAAAATCAATGAATATTGTAAATGCACAAACAGTAATATCTCCACATTGCACGGTGCAATTCTGAAATTTTTTGCTTTTTCCTGCTAATCCTAGCATGATAAAGAAGATTCAAAGAGAGTGAGATGCCAGCTCCTTTCATTCAGTCAGTAGCTTCAAACATTTCTGGTATATGAAAAACATGTTTTTCAATGGCAAAAATCAATGAATATTGTAAATGCACAAACAGTAATATCTCCACATTGCACGGTGCAATTCTGAAATTTTTAGCTTTTTCCTGTTAATCCTAGCATGATAAAGAAGATTCAAAGAGAGTGAGATGCCAGCTCCTTTCATTCAGTCAGTAGCTTCAAACATTTCTGGTATATGAAAAACATGTTTTTCAATGGCAAAAATCAATGAATATTGTAAATGCACAAACAGTAATATCTCCACATTGCACGGTGCAATTCTGAAATTTTTTGCTTTTTCCTGCTAATCCTAGCATGATAAAGAAGATTCAAAGAGAGTGAGATGCCAGCTCCTTTCATTCAGTCAGTAGCTTCAAACATTTCTGGTATATGAAAAACATGTTTTTCAATGGCAAAAATCAATGAATATTGTAAATGCACAAACATTAATATCTCCACATTGCAAGGTGCAATTCTGAAATTTTTAGCTTTTTCCTGTTAATCCTAGCATGATAAAGAAGATTCAAAGAGAGTGAGATGCCAGCTCCTTTCATTCAGTCAGTAGCTTCAAACATTTCTGGTATATGAAAAACATGTTTTTCAATGGCAAAAATCAATGAATATTGTAAATGCACAAACAGTAATATCTCCACATTGCACTGTGCAATTCTGAAATTTTTAGCTTTTTCCTGTTAATCCTAGCATGATAAAGAAGATTCAAAGAGAGTGAGATGCCAGCTCCTTTCATTCAGTCAGTAGCTTCAAACATTTCTGGTATATGAAAAACATGTTTTTCAATGGCAAAAATCAATGAATATTGTAAATGCACAAACAGTAATATCTCCACATTGCACGGTGCAATTCTGAAATTTTTTGCTTTTTCCTGCTAATCCTAGCATGATAAAGAAGATTCAAAGAGAGTGAGATGGCAGCTCCTTTCATTCAGTCAGTAGCTTCAAACATTTCTGGTATATGAAAAACATGTTTTTCAATGGCAAAAATCAATGAATATTGTAAATGCACAAACAGTAATATCTCCACATTGCACGGTGCAATTCTGAAATTTTTAGCTTTTTCCTGTTAATCCTAGCATGATAAAGAAGATTCAAAGAGAGTGAGATGCCAGCTCCTTTCATTCAGTCAGTAGCTTCAAACATTTCTGGTATATGAAAAACATGTTTTTCAATGGCAAAAATCAATGAATATTGTAAATGCACAAACAGTAATATCTCCACATTGCACGGTGCAATTCTGAAATTTTTAGCTTTTTCCTGTTAATCCTAGCATGATAAAGAAGATTCAAAGAGAGTGAGATGCCAGCTCCTTTCATTCAGTCAGTAGCTTCAAACATTTCTGGACGTTTTTCAATGGCAAAAATCAATGAATATTGTAAATGCACAAACAGTAATATCTCCACATTGCAAGGTGCAATTCTGAAATTTTTTGCTTTTTCCTGCTAATCCTAGCATGATAAAGAAGATTCAAAGAGAGTGAGATGCCAGCTCCTTTCATTCAGTCAGTAGCTTCAAACATTTCTGGTATATGAAAAACATGTTTTTCAATGGCAAAAATCAATGAATATTGTAAATGCACAAACAGTAATATCTCCACATTGCAAGGTGCAATTCTGAAATTTTTAGCTTTTTCCTGCTAATCCTAGCATGATAAAGAAGATTCAAAGAGAGTGAGATGCCAGCTCCTTTCATTCAGTCAGTAGCTTCAAACATTTCTGGTATATGAAAAACATGTTTTTCAATGGCAAAAATCAATGAATATTGTAAATGCACAAACAGTAATATCTCCACATTGCACGGTGCAATTCTGAAATTTTTAGCTTTTTCCTGTTAATCCTAGCATGATAAAGAAGATTCAAAGAGAGTGAGATGCCAGCTCCTTTCATTCAGTCAGTAGCTTCAAACATTTCTGGTATATGAAAAACATGTTTTTCAATGGCAAAAATCAATGAATATTGTAAATGCACAAACAGTAATATCTCCACATTGCAAGGTGCAATTCTGAAATTTTTAGCTTTTTCCTGCTAATCCTAGCATGATAAAGAAGATTCAAAGAGAGTGAGATGCCAGCTCCTTTCATTCAGTCAGTAGCTTCAAACATTTCTGGTATATGAAAAACATGTTTTTCAATGGCAAAAATCAATGAATATTGTAAATGCACAAACAGTAATATCTCCACATTGCACGGTGCAATTCTGAAATTTTTAGCTTTTTCCTGCTAATCCTAGCATGATAAAGAAGATTCAAAGAGAGTGAGATGCCAGCTCCTTTCATTCAGTCAGTAGCTTCAAACATTTCTGGTATATGAAAAACATGTTTTTCAATGGCAAAAATCAATGAATATTGTAAATGCACAAACAGTAATATCTCCACATTGCAAGGTGCAATTCTGAAATTTTTTGCTTTTTCCTGCTAATCCTAGCATGATAAAGAAGATTCAAAGAGAGTGAGATGCCAGCTCCTTTCATTCAGTCAGTAGCTTCAAACATTTCTGGTATATGAAAAACATGTTTTTCAATGGCAAAAATCAATGAATATTGTAAATGCACAAACAGTAATATCTCCACATTGCACGGTGCAATTCTGAAATTTTTTGCTTTTTCCTGCTAATCCTAGCATGATAAAGAAGATTCAAAGAGAGTGAGATGCCAGCTCCTTTCATTCAGTCAGTAGCTTCAAACATTTCTGGACGTTTTTCAATGGCAAAAATCAATGAATATTGTAAATGCACAAACAGTAATATCTCCACATTGCACGGTGCAATTCTGAAATTTTTTGCTTTTTCCTGCTAATCCTAGCATGATAAAGAAGATTCAAAGAGAGTGAGATGCCAGCTCCTTTCATTCAGTCAGTAGCTTCAAACATTTCTGGTATATGAAAAACATGTTTTTCAATGGCAAAAATCAATGAATATTGTAAATGCACAAACAGTAATATCTCCACATTGCAAGGTGCAATTCTGAAATTTTTAGCTTTTTCCTGTTAATCCTAGCATGATAAAGAAGATTCAAAGAGAGTGAGATGCCAGCTCCTTTCATTCAGTCAGTAGCTTCAAACATTTCTGGTATATGAAAAACATGTTTTTCAATGGCAAAAATCAATGAATATTGTAAATGCACAAACAGTAATATCTCCACATTGCACGGTGCAATTCTGAAATTTTTAGCTTTTTCCTGTTAATCCTAGCATGATAAAGAAGATTCAAAGAGAGTGAGATGCCAGCTCCTTTCATTCAGTCAGTAGCTTCAAACATTTCTGGTATATGAAAAACATGTTTTTCAATGGCAAAAATCAATGAATATTGTAAATGCACAAACAGTAATATCTCCACATTGCACGGTGCAATTCTGAAATTTTTAGCTTTTTCCTGCTAATCCTAGCATGATAAAGAAGATTCAAAGAGAGTGAGATGCCAGCTCCTTTCATTCAGTCAGTAGCTTCAAACATTTCTGGTATATGAAAAACATGTTTTTCAATGGCAAAAATCAATGAATATTGTAAATGCACAAACAGTAATATCTCCACATTGCACGGTGCAATTCTGAAATTTTTTGCTTTTTCCTGCTAATCCTAGCATGATAAAGAAGATTCAAAGAGAGTGAGATGCCAGCTCCTTTCATTCAGTCAGTAGCTTCAAACATTTCTGGTATATGAAAAACATGTTTTTCAATGGCAAAAATCAATGAATATTGTAAATGCACAAACAGTAATATCTCCACATTGCAAGGTGCAATTCTGAAATTTTTAGCTTTTTCCTGTTAATCCTAGCATGATAAAGAAGATTCAAAGAGAGTGAGATGCCAGCTCCTTTCATTCAGTCAGTAGCTTCAAACATTCTGGACGTTTTTCAATGGCAAAAATCAATGAATATTGTAAATGCACAAACAGTAATATCTCCACATTGCACGGTGCAATTCTGAAATTTTTAGCTTTTTCCTGTTAATCCTAGCATGATAAAGAAGATTCAAAGAGAGTGAGATGCCAGCTCCTTTCATTCAGTCAGTAGCTTCAAACATTTCTGGTATATGAAAAACATGTTTTTCAATGGCAAAAATCAATGAATATTGTAAATGCACAAACAGTAATATCTCCACATTGCACGGTGCAATTCTGAAATTTTTAGCTTTTTCCTGCTAATCCTAGCATGATAAAGAAGATTCAAAGAGAGTGAGATGCCAGCTCCTTTCATTCAGTCAGTAGCTTCAAACATTTCTGGTATATGAAAAACATGTTTTTCAATGGCAAAAATCAATGAAAATTGTAAATGCACAAACAGTAATATCTCCACATTGCACGGTGCAATTCTGAAATTTTTAGCTTTTTCCTGTTAATCCTAGCATGATAAAGAAGATTCAAAGAGAGTGAGATGCCAGCTCCTTTCATTCAGTCAGTAGCTTCAAACATTTCTGGTATATGAAAAACATGTTTTTCAATGGCAAAAATCAATGAATATTGTAAATGCACAAACAGTAATATCTCCACATTGCACGGTGCAATTCTGAAATTTTTTGCTTTTTCCTGCTAATCCTAGCATGATAAAGAAGATTCAAAGAGAGTGAGATGCCAGCTCCTTTCATTCAGTCAGTAGCTTCAAACATTTCTGGACGTTTTTCAATGGCAAAAATCAATGAATATTGTAAATGCACAAACAGTAATATCTCCACATTGCACGGTGCAATTCTGAAATTTTTAGCTTTTTCCTGTTAATCCTAGCATGATAAAGAAGATTCAAAGAGAGTGAGATGCCAGCTCCTTTCATTCAGTCAGTAGCTTCAAACATTTCTGGTATATGAAAAACATGTTTTTCAATGGCAAAAATCAATGAATATTGTAAATGCACAAACAGTAATATCTCCACATTGCACGGTGCAATTCTGAAATTTTTTGCTTTTTCCTGTTAATCCTAGCATGATAAAGAAGATTCAAAGAGAGTGAGATGCCAGCTCCTTTCATTCAGTCAGTAGCTTCAAACATTTCTGGTATATGAAAAACATGTTTTTCAATGGCAAAAATCAATGAATATTGTAAATGCACAAACAGTAATATCTCCACATTGCACGGTGCAATTCTGAAATTTTTAGCTTTTTCCTGTTAATCCTAGCATGATAAAGAAGATTCAAAGAGAGTGAGATGCCAGCTCCTTTCATTCAGTCAGTAGCTTCAAACATTTCTGGACGTTTTTCAATGGCAAAAATCAATGAATATTGTAAATGCACAAACAGTAATATCTCCACATTGCAAGGTGCAATTCTGAAATTTTTAGCTTTTTCCTGTTAATCCTAGCATGATAAAGAAGATTCAAAGAGAGTGAGATGCCAGCTCCTTTCATTCAGTCAGTAGCTTCAAACATTTCTGGACGTTTTTCAATGGCAAAAATCAATGAATATTGTAAATGCACAAACAGTAATATCTCCACATTGCACGGTGCAATTCTGAAATTTTTTGCTTTTTCCTCCTAATCCTAGCATGATAAAGAAGATTCAAAGAGAGTGAGATGCCAGCTCCTTTCATTCAGTCAGTAGCTTCAAACATTTCTGGTATATGAAAAACATGTTTTTCAATGGCAAAAATCAATGAATATTGTAAATGCACAAACAGTAATATCTCCACATTGCAAGGTGCAATTCTGAAATTTTTTGCTTTTTCCTGCTAATCCTAGCATGATAAAGAAGATTCAAAGAGAGTGAGATGCCAGCTCCTTTAATTCAGTCAGTAGCTTCAAACATTTCTGGTATATGAAAAACATGTTTTTCAATGGCAAAAATCAATGAATATTGTAAATGCACAAACAGTAATATCTCCACATTGCACGGTGCAATTCTGAAATTTTTTACTTTTTCCTGCTAATCCTAGCATGATAAAGAAGATTCAAAGAGAGTGAGATGCCAGCTCCTTTCATTCAGTCAGTAGCTTCAAACATTTCTGGTATATGAAAAACATGTTTTTCAATGGCAAAAATCAATGAATATTGTAAATGCACAAACAGTAATATCTCCACATTGCACGGTGCAATTCTGAAATTTTTAGCTTTTTCCTGTTAATCCTAGCATGATAAAGAAGATTCAAAGAGAGTGAGATGCCAGCTCCTTTCATTCAGTCAGTAGCTTCAAACATTTCTGGACGTTTTTCAATGGCAAAAATCAATGAATATTGTAAATGCACAAACAGTAATATCTCCACATTGCAAGGTGCAATTCTGAAATTTTTAGCTTTTTCCTGTTAATCCTAGCATGATAAAGAAGATTCAAAGAGAGTGAGATGCCAGCTCCTTTCATTCAGTCAGTAGCTTCAAACATTTCTGGACGTTTTTCAATGGCAAAAATCAATGAATATTGTAAATGCACAAACAGTAATATCTCCACATTGCACGGTGCAATTCTGAAATTTTTTGCTTTTTCCTGCTAATCCTAGCATGATAAAGAAGATTCAAAGAGAGTGAGATGCCAGCTCCTTTCATTCAGTCAGTAGCTTCAAACATTTCTGGTATATGAAAAACATGTTTTTCAATGGCAAAAATCAATGAATATTGTAAATGCACAAACAGTAATATCTCCATATTGCACGGTGCAATTCTGAAATTTTTAGCTTTTTCCTGTTAATCCTAGCATGATAAAGAAGATTCAAAGAGAGTGAGATGCCAGCTCCTTTCATTCAGTCAGTAGCTTCAAACATTTCTGGACGTTTTTCAATGGCAAAAATCAATGAATATTGTAAATGCACAAACAGTAATATCTCCACATTGCACGGTGCAATTCTGAAATTTTTAGCTTTTTCCTGTTAATCCTAGCATGATAAAGAAGATTCAAAGAGAGTGAGATGCCAGCTCCTTTCATTCAGTCAGTAGCTTCAAACATTTCTGGTATATGAAAAACATGTTTTTCAATGGCAAAAATCAATGAATATTGTAAATGCACAAACAGTAATATCTCCACATTGCAAGGTGCAATTCTGAAATTTTTTGCTTTTTCCTGCTAATCCTAGCATGATAAAGAAGATTCAAAGAGAGTGAGATGCCAGCTCCTTTCATTCAGTCAGTAGCTTCAAACATTTCTGGTATATGAAAAACATGTTTTTCAATGGCAAAAATCAATGAATATTGTAAATGCACAAACAGTAATATCTCCACATTGCACGGTGCAATTCTGAAATTTTTTGCTTTTTCCTGCTAATCCTAGCATGATAAAGAAGATTCAAAGAGAGTGAGATGCCAGCTCCTTTAATTCAGTCAGTAGCTTCAAACATTTCTGGTATATGAAAAACATGTTTTTCAATGGCAAAAATCAATGAATATTGTAAATGCACAAACAGTAATATCTCCACATTGCACGGTGCAATTCTGAAATTTTTTACTTTTTCCTGCTAATCCTAGCATGATAAAGAAGATTCAAAGAGAGTGAGATGCCAGCTCCTTTCATTCAGTCAGTAGCTTCAAACATTTCTGGTATATGAAAAACATGTTTTTCAATGGCAAAAATCAATGAATATTGTAAATGCACAAACAGTAATATCTCCACATTGCACGGTGCAATTCTGAAATTTTTAGCTTTTTCCTGTTAATCCTAGCATGATAAAGAAGATTCAAAGAGAGTGAGATGCCAGCTCCTTTCATTCAGTCAGTAGCTTCAAACATTTCTGGACGTTTTTCAATGGCAAAAATCAATGAATATTGTAAATGCACAAACAGTAATATCTCCACATTGCAAGGTGCAATTCTGAAATTTTTAGCTTTTTCCTGTTAATCCTAGCATGATAAAGAAGATTCAAAGAGAGTGAGATGCCAGCTCCTTTCATTCAGTCAGTAGCTTCAAACATTTCTGGACGTTTTTCAATGGCAAAAATCAATGAATATTGTAAATGCACAAACAGTAATATCTCCACATTGCACGGTGCAATTCTGAAATTTTTTGCTTTTTCCTGCTAATCCTAGCATGATAAAGAAGATTCAAAGAGAGTGAGATGCCAGCTCCTTTCATTCAGTCAGTAGCTTCAAACATTTCTGGTATATGAAAAACATGTTTTTCAATGGCAAAAATCAATGAATATTGTAAATGCACAAACAGTAATATCTCCATATTGCACGGTGCAATTCTGAAATTTTTAGCTTTTTCCTGTTAATCCTAGCATGATAAAGAAGATTCAAAGAGAGTGAGATGCCAGCTCCTTTCATTCAGTCAGTAGCTTCAAACATTTCTGGACGTTTTTCAATGGCAAAAATCAATGAATATTGTAAATGCACAAACAGTAATATCTCCACATTGCACGGTGCAATTCTGAAATTTTTAGCTTTTTCCTGTTAATCCTAGCATGATAAAGAAGATTCAAAGAGAGTGAGATGCCAGCTCCTTTCATTCAGTCAGTAGCTTCAAACATTTCTGGTATATGAAAAACATGTTTTTCAATGGCAAAAATCAATGAATATTGTAAATGCACAAACAGTAATATCTCCACATTGCAAGGTGCAATTCTGAAATTTTTTGCTTTTTCCTGCTAATCCTAGCATGATAAAGAAGATTCAAAGAGAGTGAGATGCCAGCTCCTTTCATTCAGTCAGTAGCTTCAAACATTTCTGGTATATGAAAAACATGTTTTTCAATGGCAAAAATCAATGAATATTGTAAATGCACAAACAGTAATATCTCCACATTGCACGGTGCAATTCTGAAATTTTTTGCTTTTTCCTGCTAATCCTAGCATGATAAAGAAGATTCAAAGAGAGTGAGATGCCAGCTCCTTTCATTCAGTCAGTAGCTTCAAACATTTCTGGTATATGAAAAACATGTTTTTCAATGGCAAAAATCAATGAATATTGTAAATGCACAAACAGTAATATCTCCACATTGCACGGTGCAATTCTGAAATTTTTAGCTTTTTCCTGTTAATCCTAGCATGATAAAGAAGATTCAAAGAGAGTGAGATGCCAGCTCCTTTCATTCAGTCAGTAGCTTCAAACATTTCTGGTATATGAAAAACATGTTTTTCAATGGCAAAAATCAATGAATATTGTAAATGCACAAACAGTAATATCTCCACATTGCACGGTGCAATTCTGAAATTTTTAGCTTTTTCCTGCTAATCCTAGCATGATAAAGAAGATTCAAAGAGAGTGAGATGCCAGCTCCTTTCATTCAGTCAGTAGCTTCAAACATTTCTGGTATATGAAAAACATGTTTTTCAATGGCAAAAATCAATGAATATTGTAAATGCACAAACAGTAATATCTCCACATTGCACGGTGCAATTCTGAAATTTTTTGCTTTTTCCTGCTAATCCTAGCATGATAAAGAAGATTCAAAGAGAGTGAGATGCCAGCTCCTTTCATTCAGTCAGTAGCTTCAAACATTTCTGGTATATGAAAAACATGTTTTTCAATGGCAAAAATCAATGAATATTGTAAATGCACAAACAGTAATATCTCCACATTGCACGGTGCAATTCTGAAATTTTTAGCTTTTTCCTGTTAATCCTAGCATGATAAAGAAGATTCAAAGAGAGTGAGATGCCAGCTCCTTTCATTCAGTCAGTAGCTTCAAACATTTCTGGACGTTTTTCAATGGCAAAAATCAATGAATATTGTAAATGCACAAACAGTAATATCTCCACATTGCACGGTGCAATTCTGAAATTTTTAGCTTTTTCCTGTTAATCCTAGCATGATAAAGAAGATTCAAAGAGAGTGAGATGCCAGCTCCTTTCATTCAGTCAGTAGCTTCAAACATTTCTGGTATATGAAAAACATGTTTTTCAATGGCAAAAATCAATGAATATTGTAAATGCACAAACAGTAATATCTCCACATTGCACGGTGCAATTCTGAAATTTTTAGCTTTTTCCTGTTAATCCTAGCATGATAAAGAAGATTCAAAGAGAGTGATATGCATTCAGTCAGTAGCTTCAAACATTTCTGGTATATGAAAAACATGTTTTTCAATGGCAAAAATCAATGAATATTGTAAATGCACAAACAGTAATATCTCCACATTGCACGGTGCAATTCTGAAATTTTTTGCTTTTTCCTGCTAATCCTAGCATGATAAAGAAGATTCAAAGAGAGTGAGATGCCAGCTCCTTTCATTCAGTCAGTAGCTTCAAACATTTCTGGTATATGAAAAACATGTTTTTCAATGGCAAAAATCAATGAATATTGTAAATGCACAAACAGTAATATCTCCACATTGCACGGTGCAATTCTGAAATTTTTAGCTTTTTCCTGTTAATCCTAGCATGATAAAGAAGATTCAAAGAGAGTGAGATGCCAGCTCCTTTCATTCAGTCAGTAGCTTCAAACATTTCTGGTATATGAAAAACATGTTTTTCAATGGCAAAAATCAATGAATATTGTAAATGCACAAACAGTAATATCTCCACATTGCACGGTGCAATTCTGAAATTTTTTGCTTTTTCCTGCTAATCCTAGCATGATAAAGAAGATTCAAAGAGAGTGAGATGCCAGCTCCTTTCATTCAGTCAGTAGCTTCAAACATTTCTGGTATATGAAAAACATGTTTTTCAATGGCAAAAATCAATGAATATTGTAAATGCACAAACAGTAATATCTCCACATTGCAAGGTGCAATTCTGAAATTTTTAGCTTTTTCCTGTTAATCCTAGCATGATAAAGAAGATTCAAAGAGAGTGAGATGCCAGCTCCTTTCATTCAGTCAGTAGCTTCAAACATTTCTGGTATATGAAAAACATGTTTTTCAATGGCAAAAATCAATGAATATTGTAAATGCACAAACAGTAATATCTCCACATTGCACGGTGCAATTCTGAAATTTTTAGCTTTTTCCTGTTAATCCTAGCATGATAAAGAAGATTCAAAGAGAGTGAGATGCCAGCTCCTTTCATTCAGTCAGTAGCTTCAAACATTTCTGGTATATGAAAAACATGTTTTTCAATGGCAAAAATCAATGAATATTGTAAATGCACAAACAGTAATATCTCCACATTGCAATGTGCAATTCTGAAATTTTTTGCTTTTTCCTGCTAATCCTAGCATGATAAAGAAGATTCAAAGAGAGTGAGATGCCAGCTCCTTTCATTCAGTCAGTAGCTTCAAACATTTCTGGTATATGAAAAACATGTTTTTCAATGGCAAAAATCAATGAATATTGTAAATGCACAAACAGTAATATCTCCACATTGCACGGTGCAATTCTGAAATTTTTAGCTTTTTCCTGTTAATCCTAGCATGATAAAGAAGATTCAAAGAGAGTGAGATGCCAGCTCCTTTCATTCAGTCAGTAGCTTCAAACATTTCTGGTATATGAAAAACATGTTTTTCAATGGCAAAAATCAATGAATATTGTAAATGCACAAACAGTAATATCTCCACATTGCACGGTGCAATTCTGAAATTTTTTGCTTTTTCCTGCTAATCCTAGCATGATAAAGAAGATTCAAAGAGAGTGAGATGCCAGCTCCTTTCATTCAGTCAGTAGCTTCAAACATTTCTGGTATATGAAAAACATGTTTTTCAATGGCAAAAATCAATGAATATTGTAAATGCACAAACAGTAATATCTCCACATTGCAAGGTGCAATTCTGAAATTTTTAGCTTTTTCCTGTTAATCCTAGCATGATAAAGAAGATTCAAAGAGAGTGAGATGCCAGCTCCTTTCATTCAGTCAGTAGCTTCAAACATTTCTGGTATATGAAAAACATGTTTTTCAATGGCAAAAATCAATGAATATTGTAAATGCACAAACAGTAATATCTCCACATTGCACGGTGCAATTCTGAAATTTTTAGCTTTTTCCTGTTAATCCTAGCATGATAAAGAAGATTCAAAGAGAGTGAGATGCCAGCTCCTTTCATTCAGTCAGTAGCTTCAAACATTTCTGGTATATGAAAAACATGTTTTTCAATGGCAAAAATCAATGAATATTGTAAATGCACAAACAGTAATATCTCCACATTGCACGGTGCAATTCTGAAATTTTTTGCTTTTTCCTGCTAATCCTAGCATGATAAAGAAGATTCAAAGAGAGTGAGATGCCAGCTCCTTTCATTCAGTCAGTAGCTTCAAACATTTCTGGTATATGAAAAACATGTTTTTCAATGGCAAAAATCAATGAATATTGTAAATGCACAAACAGTAATATCTCCACATTGCACGGTGCAATTCTGAAATTTTTAGCTTTTTCCTGTTAATCCTAGCATGATAAAGAAGATTCAAAGAGAGTGAGATGCCAGCTCCTTTCATTCAGTCAGTAGCTTCAAACATTTCTGGTATATGAAAAACATGTTTTTCAATGGCAAAAATCAATGAATATTGTAAATGCACAAACAGTAATATCTCCACATTGCACGGTGCAATTCTGAAATTTTTAGCTTTTTCCTGTTAATCCTAGCATGATAAAGAAGATTCAAAGAGAGTGAGATGCCAGCTCCTTTCATTCAGTCAGTAGCTTCAAACATTTCTGGACATTTTTCAATGGCAAAAATCAATGAATATTGTAAATGCACAAACAGTAATATCTCCACATTGCAAGGTGCAATTCTGAAATTTTTTGCTTTTTCCTGCTAATCCTAGCATGATAAAGAAGATTCAAAGAGAGTGAGATGCCAGCTCCTTTCATTCAGTCAGTAGCTTCAAACATTTCTGGTATATGAAAAACATGTTTTTCAATGGCAAAAATCAATGAATATTGTAAATGCACAAACAGTAATATCTCCACATTGCAAGGTGCAATTCTGAAATTTTTAGCTTTTTCCTGCTAATCCTAGCATGATAAAGAAGATTCAAAGAGAGTGAGATGCCAGCTCCTTTCATTCAGTCAGTAGCTTCAAACATTTCTGGTATATGAAAAACATGTTTTTCAATGGCAAAAATCAATGAATATTGTAAATGCACAAACAGTAATATCTCCACATTGCACGGTGCAATTCTGAAATTTTTAGCTTTTTCCTGTTAATCCTAGCATGATAAAGAAGATTCAAAGAGAGTGAGATGCCAGCTCCTTTCATTCAGTCAGTAGCTTCAAACATTTCTGGTATATGAAAAACATGTTTTTCAATGGCAAAAATCAATGAATATTGTAAATGCACAAACAGTAATATCTCCACATTGCACGGTGCAATTCTGAAATTTTTAGCTTTTTCCTGCTAATCCTAGCATGATAAAGAAGATTCAAAGAGAGTGAGATGCCAGCTCCTTTCATTCAGTCAGTAGCTTCAAACATTTCTGGTATATGAAAAACATGTTTTTCAATGGCAAAAATCAATGAATATTGTAAATGCACAAACAGTAATATCTCCACATTGCAAGGTGCAATTCTGAAATTTTTTGCTTTTTCCTGCTAATCCTAGCATGATAAAGAAGATTCAAAGAGAGTGAGATGCCAGCTCCTTTCATTCAGTCAGTAGCTTCAAACATTTCTGGTATATGAAAAACATGTTTTTCAATGGCAAAAATCAATGAATATTGTAAATGCACAAACAGTAATATCTCCACATTGCACGGTGCAATTCTGAAATTTTTTGCTTTTTCCTGCTAATCCTAGCATGATAAAGAAGATTCAAAGAGAGTGAGATGCCAGCTCCTTTCATTCAGTCAGTAGCTTCAAACATTTCTGGACGTTTTTCAATGGCAAAAATCAATGAATATTGTAAATGCACAAACAGTAATATCTCCACATTGCACGGTGCAATTCTGAAATTTTTTGCTTTTTCCTGCTAATCCTAGCATGATAAAGAAGATTCAAAGAGAGTGAGATGCCAGCTCCTTTCATTCAGTCAGTAGCTTCAAACATTTCTGGTATATGAAAAACATGTTTTTCAATGGCAAAAATCAATGAATATTGTAAATGCACAAACAGTAATATCTCCACATTGCAAGGTGCAATTCTGAAATTTTTAGCTTTTTCCTGTTAATCCTAGCATGATAAAGAAGATTCAAAGAGAGTGAGATGCCAGCTCCTTTCATTCAGTCAGTAGCTTCAAACATTTCTGGTATATGAAAAACATGTTTTTCAATGGCAAAAATCAATGAATATTGTAAATGCACAAACAGTAATATCTCCACATTGCACGGTGCAATTCTGAAATTTTTAGCTTTTTCCTGTTAATCCTAGCATGATAAAGAAGATTCAAAGAGAGTGAGATGCCAGCTCCTTTCATTCAGTCAGTAGCTTCAAACATTTCTGGTATATGAAAAACATGTTTTTCAATGGCAAAAATCAATGAATATTGTAAATGCACAAACAGTAATATCTCCACATTGCACGGTGCAATTCTGAAATTTTTTGCTTTTTCCTGCTAATCCTAGCATGATAAAGAAGATTCAAAGAGAGTGAGATGCCAGCTCCTTTCATTCAGTCAGTAGCTTCAAACATTTCTGGTATATGAAAAACATGTTTTTCAATGGCAAAAATCAATGAATATTGTAAATGCACAAACAGTAATATCTCCACATTGCACGGTGCAATTCTGAAATTTTTTGCTTTTTCCTGTTAATCCTAGCATGATAAAGAAGATTCAAAGAGAGTGAGATGCCAGCTCCTTTCATTCAGTCAGTAGCTTCAAACATTTCTGGTATATGAAAAACATGTTTTTCAATGGCAAAAATCAATGAATATTGTAAATGCACAAACAGTAATATCTCCACATTGCAAGGTGCAATTCTGAAATTTTTTGCTTTTTCCTGCTAATCCTAGCATGATAAAGAAGATTCAAAGAGAGTGAGATGCCAGCTCCTTTCATTCAGTCAGTAGCTTCAAACATTTCTGGACGTTTTTCAATGGCAAAAATCAATGAATATTGTAAATGCACAAACAGTAATATCTCCACATTGCACGGTGCAATTCTGAAATTTTTAGCTTTTTCCTGTTAATCCTAGCATGATAAAGAAGATTCAGAGAGTGAGATGCCAGCTCCTTTCATTCAGTCAGTAGCTTCAAACATTTCTGGTATATGAAAAACATGTTTTTCAATGGCAAAAATCAATGAATATTGTAAATGCACAAACAGTAATATCTCCACATTGCACGGTGCAATTCTGAAATTTTTTGCTTTTTCCTGTTAATCCTAGCATGATAAAGAAGATTCAAAGAGAGTGAGATGCCAGCTCCTTTCATTCAGTCAGTAGCTTCAAACATTTCTGGTATATGAAAAACATGTTTTTCAATGGCAAAAATCAATGAATATTGTAAATGCACAAACAGTAATATCTCCACATTGCACGGTGCAATTCTGAAATTTTTTGCTTTTTCCTGCTAATCCTAGCATGATAAAGAAGATTCAAAGAGAGTGAAATGCCAGCTCCTTTCATTCAGTCAGTAGCTTCAAACATTTCTGGTATATGAAAAACATGTTTTTCAATGGCAAAAATCAATGAATATTGCAAATGCACAAACAGTAATATCTCCACATTGCACGGTGCAATTCTGAAATTTTTAGCTTTTTCCTGTTAATCCTAGCATGATAAAGAAGATTCAAAGAGAGTGAGATGCCAGCTCCTTTCATTCAGTCAGTAGCTTCAAACATTTCTGGTATATGAAAAACATGTTTTTCAATGGCAAAAATCAATGAATATTGTAAATTCACAAACAGTAATATCTCCACATTGCACGGTGCAATTCTGAAATTTTTTGCTTTTTCCTGCTAATCCTAGCATGATAAAGAAGATTCAAAGAGAGTGAGATGCCAGCTCCTTTCATTCAGTCAGTAGCTTCAAACATTTCTGGTATATGAAAAACATGTTTTTCAATGGCAAAAATCAATGAATATTGTAAATGCACAAACAGTAATATCTCCACATTGCAAGGTGCAATTCTGAAATTTTTAGCTTTTTCCTGTTAATCCTAGCATGATAAAGAAGATTCAAAGAGAGTGAGATGCCAGCTCCTTTCATTCAGTCAGTAGCTTCAAACATTTCTGGTATATGAAAAACATGTTTTTCAATGGCAAAAATCAATGAATATTGTAAATGCACAAACAGTAATATCTCCACATTGCACGGTGCAATTCTGAAATTTTTTGCTTTTTCCTGCTAATCCTAGCATGATAAAGAAGATTCAAAGAGAGTGAGATGCCAGCTCCTTTCATTCAGTCAGTAGCTTCAAACATTTCTGGACGTTTTTCAATGGCAAAAATCAATGAATATTGTAAATGCACAAACAGTAATATCTCCACATTGCACGGTGCAATTCTGAAATTTTTAGCTTTTTCCTGTTAATCCTACCATGATAAAGAAGATTCAAAGAGAGTGAGATGCCAGCTCCTTTCATTCAGTCAGTAGCTTCAAACATTTCTGGTATATGAAAAACATGTTTTTCAATGGCAAAAATCAATGAATATTGTAAATGCACAAACAGTAATATCTCCACATTGCACGGTGCAATTCTGAAATTTTTAGCTTTTTCCTGCTAATCCTAGCATGATAAAGAAGATTCAAAGAGAGTGAGATGCCAGCTCCTTTCATTCAGTCAGTAGCTTCAAACATTTCTGGTATATGAAAAACATGTTTTTCAATGGCAAAAATCAATGAATATTGTAAATGCACAAACAGTAATATCTCCACATTGCACGGTGCAATTCTGAAATTTTTAGCTTTTTCCTGCTAATCCTAGCATGATAAAGAAGATTCAAAGAGAGTGAGATGCCAGCTCCTTTCATTCAGTCAGTAGCTTCAAACATTTCTGGTATATGAAAAACATGTTTTTCAATGGCAAAAATCAATGAATATTGTAAATGCACAAACAGTAATATCTCCACATTGCACGGTGCAATTCTGAAATTTTTAGCTTTTTCCTGTTAATCCTAGCATGATAAAGAAGATTCAAAGAGAGTGAGATGCCAGCTCCTTTCATTCAGTCAGTAGCTTCAAACATTTCTGGACGTTTTTCAATGGCAAAAATCAATGAATATTGTAAATGCACAAACAGTAATATCTCCACATTGCACGGTGCAATTCTGAAATTTTTTGCTTTTTCCTGTTAATCCTAGCATGATAAAGAAGATTCAAAGAGAGTGAGATGCCAGCTCCTTTCATTCAGTCAGTAGCTTCAAACATTTCTGGTATATGAAAAACATGTTTTTCAATGGCAAAAATCAATGAATATTGTAAATGCACAAACAGTAATATCTCCACATTGCACGGTGCAATTCTGAAATTTTTAGCTTTTTCCTGTTAATCCTAGCATGATAAAGAAGATTCAAAGAGAGTGAGATGCCAGCTCCTTTCATTCAGTCAGTAGCTTCAAACATTTCTGGTATATGAAAAACATGTTTTTCAATGGCAAAAATCAATGAATATTGTAAATGCACAAACAGTAATATCTCCACATTGCAAGGTGCAATTCTGAAATTTTTTGCTTTTTCCTGTTAATCCTAGCATGATAAAGAAGATTCAAAGAGAGTGAGATGCCAGCTCCTTTCATTCAGTCAGTAGCTTCAAACATTTCTGGTATATGAAAAACATGTTTTTCAATGGCAAAAATCAATGAATATTGTAAATGCACAAACAGTAATATCTCCACATTGCAAGGTGCAATTCTGAAATTTTTTGCTTTTTCCTGCTAATCCTAGCATGATAAAGAAGATTCAAAGAGAGTGAGATGCCAGCTCCTTTCATTCAGTCAGTAGCTTCAAACATTTCTGGTATATGAAAAACATGTTTTTCAATGGCAAAAATCAATGAATATTGTAAATGCACAAACAGTAATATCTCCACATTGCAAGGTGCAATTCTGAAATTTTTAGCTTTTTCCTGCTAATCCTAGCATGATAAAGAAGATTCAAAGAGAGTGAGATGCCAGCTCCTTTCATTCAGTCAGTAGCTTCAAACATTTCTGGTATATGAAAAACATGTTTTTCAATGGCAAAAATCAATGAATATTGTAAATGCACAAACAGTAATATCTCCACATTGCACGGTGCAATTCTGAAATTTTTAGCTTTTTCCTGCTAATCCTAGCATGATAAAGAAGATTCAAAGAGAGTGAGATGCCAGCTCCTTTCATTCAGTCAGTAGCTTCAAACATTTCTGGTATATGAAAAACATGTTTTTCAATGGCAAAAATCAATGAATATTGTAAATGCACAAACAGTAATATCTCCACATTGCACGGTGCAATTCTGAAATTTTTTGCTTTTTCCTGCTAATCCTAGCATGATAAAGAAGATTCAAAGAGAGTGAGATGCCAGCTCCTTTCATTCAGTCAGTAGCTTCAAACATTTCTGGTATATGAAAAACATGTTTTTCAATGGCAAAAATCAATGAATATTGTAAATGCACAAACAGTAATATCTCCACATTACAAGGTGCAATTCTGAAATTTTTAGCTTTTTCCTGTTAATCCTAGCATGATAAAGAAGATTCAAAGAGAGTGAGATGCCAGCTCCTTTCATTCAGTCAGTAGCTTCAAACATTTCTGGACGTTTTTCAATGGCAAAAATCAATGAATATTGTAAATGCACAAACAGTAATATCTCCACATTGCACGGTGCAATTCTGAAATTTTTAGCTTTTTCCTGTTAATCCTAGCATGATAAAGAAGATTCAAAGAGAGTGAGATGCCAGCTCCTTTCATTCAGTCAGTAGCTTCAAACATTTCTGGTATATGAAAAACATGTTTTTCAATGGCAAAAGTCAATGAATATTGTAAATGCACAAACAGTAATATCTCCACATTGCACGGTGCAATTCTGAAATTTTTAGCTTTTTCCTGCTAATCCTAGCATGATAAAGAAGATTCAAAGAGAGTGAGATGCCAGCTCCTTTCATTCAGTCAGTAGCTTCAAACATTTCTGGTATATGAAAAACATGTTTTTCAATGGCAAAAATCAATGAAAATTGTAAATGCACAAACAGTAATATCTCCACATTGCACGGTGCAATTCTGAAATTTTTAGCTTTTTCCTGTTAATCCTAGCATGATAAAGAAGATTCAAAGAGAGTGAGATGCCAGCTCCTTTCATTCAGTCAGTAGCTTCAAACATTTCTGGTATATGAAAAACATGTTTTTCAATGGCAAAAATCAATGAATATTGTAAATGCACAAACAGTAATATCTCCACATTGCACGGTGCAATTCTGAAATTTTTTGCTTTTTCCTGTTAATCCTAGCATGATAAAGAAGATTCAAAGAGAGTGAGATGCCAGCTCCTTTCATTCAGTCAGTAGCTTCAAACATTTCTGGTATATGAAAAACATGTTTTTCAATGGCAAAAATCAATGAATATTGTAAATGCACAAACAGTAATATCTCCACATTGCACGGTGCAATTCTGAAATTTTTTGCTTTTTCCTGCTAATCCTAGCATGATAAAGAAGATTCAAAGAGAGTGAGATGCCAGCTCCTTTCATTCAGTCAGTAGCTTCAAACATTTCTGGTATATGAAAAACATGTTTTTCAATGGCAAAAATCAATGAATATTGTAAATGCACAAACAGTAATATCTCCACATTGCAAGGTGCAATTCTGAAATTTTTAGCTTTTTCCTGTTAATCCTAGCATGATAAAGAAGATTCAAAGAGAGTGAGATGCCAGCTCCTTTCATTCAGTCAGTAGCTTCAAACATTTCTGGTATATGAAAAACATGTTTTTCAATGGCAAAAATCAATGAATATTGTAAATGCACAAACAGTAATATCTCCACATTGCACGGTGCAATTCTGAAATTTTTAGCTTTTTCCTGTTAATCCTAGCATGATAAAGAAGATTCAAAGAGAGTGAGATGCCAGCTCCTTTCATTGTCAGTAGCTTCAAACATTTCTGGTATATGAAAAACATGTTTTTCAATGGCAAAAATCAATGAATATTGTAAATGCACAAACAGTAATATCTCCACATTGCACGGTGCAATTCTGAAATTTTTTGCTTTTTCCTGCTAATCCTAGCATGATAAAGAAGATTCAAAGAGAGTGAGATGCCAGCTCCTTTCATTCAGTCAGTAGCTTCAAACATTTCTGGTATATGAAAAACATGTTTTTCAATGGCAAAAATCAATGAATATTGTAAATGCACAAACAGTAATATCTCCACATTGCACGGTGCAATTCTGAAATTTTTAGCTTTTTCCTGTTAATCCTAGCATGATAAAGAAGATTCAAAGAGAGTGAGATGCCAGCTCCTTTCATTCAGTCAGTAGCTTCAAACATTTCTGGTATATGAAAAACATGTTTTTCAATGGCAAAAATCAATGAATATTGTAAATGCACAAACAGTAATATCTCCACATTGCACGGTGCAATTCTGAAATTTTTAGCTTTTTCCTGTTAATCCTAGCATGATAAAGAAGATTCAAAGAGAGTGAGATGCCAGCTCCTTTCATTCAGTCAGTAGCTTCAAACATTTCTGGACGTTTTTCAATGGCAAAAATCAATGAATATTGTAAATGCACAAACAGTAATATCTCCACATTGCAAGGTGCAATTCTGAAATTTTTTGCTTTTTCCTGCTAATCCTAGCATGATAAAGAAGATTCAAAGAGAGTGAGATGCCAGCTCCTTTCATTCAGTCAGTAGCTTCAAACATTTCTGGTATATGAAAAACATGTTTTTCAATGGCAAAAATCAATGAATATTGTAAATGCACAAACAGTAATATCTCCACATTGCAAGGTGCAATTCTGAAATTTTTAGCTTTTTCCTGCTAATCCTAGCATGATAAAGAAGATTCAAAGAGAGTGAGATGCCAGCTCCTTTCATTCAGTCAGTAGCTTCAAACATTTCTGGTATATGAAAAACATGTTTTTCAATGGCAAAAATCAATGAATATTGTAAATGCACAAACAGTAATATCTCCACATTGCACGGTGCAATTCTGAAATTTTTAGCTTTTTCCTGTTAATCCTAGCATGATAAAGAAGATTCAAAGAGAGTGAGATGCCAGCTCCTTTCATTCAGTCAGTAGCTTCAAACATTTCTGGTATATGAAAAACATGTTTTTCAATGGCAAAAATCAATGAATATTGTAAATGCACAAACAGTAATATCTCCACATTGCAAGGTGCAATTCTGAAATTTTTAGCTTTTTCCTGCTAATCCTAGCATGATAAAGAAGATTCAAAGAGAGTGAGATGCCAGCTCCTTTCATTCAGTCAGTAGCTTCAAACATTTCTGGTATATGAAAAACATGTTTTTCAATGGCAAAAATCAATGAATATTGTAAATGCACAAACAGTAATATCTCCACATTGCACGGTGCAATTCTGAAATTTTTAGCTTTTTCCTGCTAATCCTAGCATGATAAAGAAGATTCAAAGAGAGTGAGATGCCAGCTCCTTTCATTCAGTCAGTAGCTTCAAACATTTCTGGTATATGAAAAACATGTTTTTCAATGGCAAAAATCAATGAATATTGTAAATGCACAAACAGTAATATCTCCACATTGCACGGTGCAATTCTGAAATTTTTTGCTTTTTCCTGCTAATCCTAGCATGATAAAGAAGATTCAAAGAGAGTGAGATGCCAGCTCCTTTCATTCAGTCAGTAGCTTCAAACATTTCTGGTATATGAAAAACATGTTTTTCAATGGCAAAAATCAATGAATATTGTAAATGCACAAACAGTAATATCTCCACATTGCAAGGTGCAATTCTGAAATTTTTAGCTTTTTCCTGTTAATCCTAGCATGATAAAGAAGATTCAAAGAGAGTGAGATGCCAGCTCCTTTCATTCAGTCAGTAGCTTCAAACATTTCTGGACGTTTTTCAATGGCAAAAATCAATGAATATTGTAAATGCACAAACAGTAATATCTCCACATTGCACGGTGCAATTCTGAAATTTTTAGCTTTTTCCTGTTAATCCTAGCATGATAAAGAAGATTCAAAGAGAGTGAGATGCCAGCTCCTTTCATTCAGTCAGTAGCTTCAAACATTTCTGGTATATGAAAAACATGTTTTTCAATGGCAAAAATCAATGAATATTGTAAATGCACAAACAGTAATATCTCCACATTGCACGGTGCAATTCTGAAATTTTTAGCTTTTTCCTGTTAATCCTAGCATGATAAAGAAGATTCAAAGAGAGTGAGATGCCAGCTCCTTTCATTCAGTCAGTAGCTTCAAACATTTCTGGTATATGAAAAACATGTTTTTCAATGGCAAAAATCAATGAATATTGTAAATGCACAAACAGTAATATCTCCACATTGCACGGTGCAATTCTGAAATTTTTTGCTTTTTCCTGCTAATCCTAGCATGATAAAGAAGATTCAAAGAGAGTGAGATGCCAGCTCCTTTCATTCAGTCAGTAGCTTCAAACATTTCTGGTATATGAAAAACATGTTTTTCAATGGCAAAAATCAATGAATATTGTAAATGCACAAACAGTAATATCTCCACATTGCACGGTGCAATTCTGAAATTTTTAGCTTTTTCCTGTTAATCCTAGCATGATAAAGAAGATTCAAAGAGAGTGAGATGCCAGCTCCTTTCATTCAGTCAGTAGCTTCAAACATTTCTGGTATATGAAAAACATGTTTTTCAATGGCAAAAATCAATGAATATTGTAAATGCACAAACAGTAATATCTCCACATTGCACGGTGCAATTCTGAAATTTTTTGCTTTTTCCTGCTAATCCTAGCATGATAAAGAAGATTCAAAGAGAGTGAGATGCCAGCTCCTTTCATTCAGTCACTAGCTTCAAACATTTCTGGTATATGAAAAACATGTTTTTCAATGGCAAAAATCAATGAATATTGTAAATGCACAAACAGTAATATCTCCACATTGCAAGGTGCAATTCTGAAATTTTTAGCTTTTTCCTGTTAATCCTAGCATGATAAAGAAGATTCAAAGAGAGTGAGATGCCAGCTCCTTTCATTCAGTCAGTAGCTTCAAACATTTCTGGACGTTTTTCAATGGCAAAAATCAATGAATATTGTAAATGCACAAACAGTAATATCTCCACATTGCACGGTGCAATTCTGAAATTTTTAGCTTTTTCCTGTTAATCCTAGCATGATAAAGAAGATTCAAAGAGAGTGAGATGCCAGCTCCTTTCATTCAGTCAGTAGCTTCAAACATTTCTGGTATATGAAAAACATGTTTTTCAATGGCAAAAATCAATGAATATTGTAAATGCACAAACAGTAATATCTCCACATTGCACGGTGCAATTCTGAAATTTTTAGCTTTTTCCTGTTAATCCTAGCATGATAAAGAAGATTCAAAGAGAGTGAGATGCCAGCTCCTTTCATTCAGTCAGTAGCTTCAAACATTTCTGGTATATGAAAAACATGTTTTTCAATGGCAAAAATCAATGAATATTGTAAATGCACAAACAGTAATATCTCCACATTGCACGGTGCAATTCTGAAATTTTTTGCTTTTTCCTGCTAATCCTAGCATGATAAAGAAGATTCAAAGAGAGTGAGATGCCAGCTCCTTTCATTCAGTCAGTAGCTTCAAACATTTCTGGTATATGAAAAACATGTTTTTCAATGGCAAAAATCAATGAATATTGTAAATGCACAAACAGTAATATCTCCACATTGCACGGTGCAATTCTGAAATTTTTAGCTTTTTCCTGTTAATCCTAGCATGATAAAGAAGATTCAAAGAGAGTGAGATGCCAGCTCCTTTCATTCAGTCACTAGCTTCAAACATTTCTGGTATATGAAAAACATGTTTTTCAATGGCAAAAATCAATGAATATTGTAAATGCACAAACAGTAATATCTCCACATTGCACGGTGCAATTCTGAAATTTTTTGCTTTTTCCTGCTAATCCTAGCATGATAAAGAAGATTCAAAGAGAGTGAGATGCCAGCTCCTTTCATTCAGTCAGTAGCTTCAAACATTTCTGGTATATGAAAAACATGTTTTTCAATGGCAAAAATCAATGAATATTGTAAATGCACAAACAGTAATATCTCCACATTGCACGGTGCAATTCTGAAATTTTTAGCTTTTTCCTGTTAATCCTAGCATGATAAAGAAGATTCAAAGAGAGTGAGATGCCAGCTCCTTTCATTCAGTCACTAGCTTCAAACATTTCTGGTATATGAAAAACATGTTTTTCAATGGCAAAAATCAATGAATATTGTAAATGCACAAACAGTAATATCTCCACATTGCAAGGTGCAATTCTGAAATTTTTAGCTTTTTCCTGTTAATCCTAGCATGATAAAGAAGATTCAAAGAGAGTGAGATGCCAGCTCCTTTCATTCAGTCAGTAGCTTCAAACATTTCTGGTATATGAAAAACATGTTTTTCAATGGCAAAAATCAATGAATATTGTAAATGCACAAACAGTAATATCTCCACATTGCACTGTGCAATTCTGAAATTTTTAGCTTTTTCCTGTTAATCCTAGCATGATAAAGAAGATTCAAAGAGAGTGAGATGCCAGCTCCTTTCATTCAGTCAGTAGCTTCAAACATTTCTGGTATATGAAAAACATGTTTTTCAATGGCAAAAATCAATGAATATTGTAAATGCACAAACAGTAATATCTCCACATTGCACGGTGCAATTCTGAAATTTTTTGCTTTTTCCTGCTAATCCTAGCATGATAAAGAAGATTCAAAGAGAGTGAGATGCCAGCTCCTTTCATTCAGTCAGTAGCTTCAAACATTTCTGGTATATGAAAAACATGTTTTTCAATGGCAAAAATCAATGAATATTGTAAATGCACAAACAGTAATATCTCCACATTGCACGGTGCAATTCTGAAATTTTTAGCTTTTTCCTGTTAATCCTAGCATGATAAAGAAGATTCAAAGAGAGTGAGATGCCAGCTCCTTTCATTCAGTCAGTAGCTTCAAACATTTCTGGACGTTTTTCAATGGCAAAAATCAATGAATATTGTAAATGCACAAACAGTAATATCTCCACATTGCAAGGTGCAATTCTGAAATTTTTTGCTTTTTCCTGCTAATCCTAGCATGATAAAGAAGATTCAAAGAGAGTGAGATGCCAGCTCCTTTCATTCAGTCAGTAGCTTCAAACATTTCTGGTATATGAAAAACATGTTTTTCAATGGCAAAAATCAATGAATATTGTAAATGCACAAACAGTAATATCTCCACATTGCAAGGTGCAATTCTGAAATTTTTAGCTTTTTCCTGCTAATCCTAGCATGATAAAGAAGATTCAAAGAGAGTGAGATGCCAGCTCCTTTCATTCAGTCAGTAGCTTCAAACATTTCTGGTATATGAAAAACATGTTTTTCAATGGCAAAAATCAATGAATATTGTAAATGCACAAACAGTAATATCTCCACATTGCACGGTGCAATTCTGAAATTTTTAGCTTTTTCCTGTTAATCCTAGCATGATAAAGAAGATTCAAAGAGAGTGAGATGCCAGCTCCTTTCATTCAGTCAGTAGCTTCAAACATTTCTGGTATATGAAAAACATGTTTTTCAATGGCAAAAATCAATGAATATTGTAAATGCACAAACAGTAATATCTCCACATTGCAAGGTGCAATTCTGAAATTTTTAGCTTTTTCCTGCTAATCCTAGCATGATAAAGAAGATTCAAAGAGAGTGAGATGCCAGCTCCTTTCATTCAGTCAGTAGCTTCAAACATTTCTGGTATATGAAAAACATGTTTTTCAATGGCAAAAATCAATGAATATTGTAAATGCACAAACAGTAATATCTCCACATTGCACGGTGCAATTCTGAAATTTTTAGCTTTTTCCTGCTAATCCTAGCATGATAAAGAAGATTCAAAGAGAGTGAGATGCCAGCTCCTTTCATTCAGTCAGTAGCTTCAAACATTTCTGGTATATGAAAAACATGTTTTTCAATGGCAAAAATCAATGAATATTGTAAATGCACAAACAGTAATATCTCCACATTGCAAGGTGCAATTCTGAAATTTTTTGCTTTTTCCTGCTAATCCTAGCATGATAAAGAAGATTCAAAGAGAGTGAGATGCCAGCTCCTTTCATTCAGTCAGTAGCTTCAAACATTTCTGGTATATGAAAAACATGTTTTTCAATGGCAAAAATCAATGAATATTGTAAATGCACAAACAGTAATATCTCCACATTGCACGGTGCAATTCTGAAATTTTTTGCTTTTTCCTGCTAATCCTAGCATGATAAAGAAGATTCAAAGAGAGTGAGATGCCAGCTCCTTTCATTCAGTCAGTAGCTTCAAACATTTCTGGACGTTTTTCAATGGCAAAAATCAATGAATATTGTAAATGCACAAACAGTAATATCTCCACATTGCACGGTGCAATTCTGAAATTTTTTGCTTTTTCCTGCTAATCCTAGCATGATAAAGAAGATTCAAAGAGAGTGAGATGCCAGCTCCTTTCATTCAGTCAGTAGCTTCAAACATTTCTGGTATATGAAAAACATGTTTTTCAATGGCAAAAATCAATGAATATTGTAAATGCACAAACAGTAATATCTCCACATTGCAAGGTGCAATTCTGAAATTTTTAGCTTTTTCCTGTTAATCCTAGCATGATAAAGAAGATTCAAAGAGAGTGAGATGCCAGCTCCTTTCATTCAGTCAGTAGCTTCAAACATTTCTGGTATATGAAAAACATGTTTTTCAATGGCAAAAATCAATGAATATTGTAAATGCACAAACAGTAATATCTCCACATTGCACGGTGCAATTCTGAAATTTTTAGCTTTTTCCTGTTAATCCTAGCATGATAAAGAAGATTCAAAGAGAGTGAGATGCCAGCTCCTTTCATTCAGTCAGTAGCTTCAAACATTTCTGGTATATGAAAAACATGTTTTTCAATGGCAAAAATCAATGAATATTGTAAATGCACAAACAGTAATATCTCCACATTGCACGGTGCAATTCTGAAATTTTTTGCTTTTTCCTGCTAATCCTAGCATGATAAAGAAGATTCAAAGAGAGTGAGATGCCAGCTCCTTTCATTCAGTCAGTAGCTTCAAACATTTCTGGTATATGAAAAACATGTTTTTCAATGGCAAAAATCAATGAATATTGTAAATGCACAAACAGTAATATCTCCACATTGCACGGTGCAATTCTGAAATTTTTTGCTTTTTCCTGCTAATCCTAGCATGATAAAGAAGATTCAAAGAGAGTGAGATGCCAGCTCCTTTCATTCAGTCAGTAGCTTCAAACATTTCTGGTATATGAAAAACATGTTTTTCAATGGCAAAAATCAATGAATATTGTAAATGCACAAACAGTAATATCTCCACATTGCAAGGTGCAATTCTGAAATTTTTAGCTTTTTCCTGTTAATCCTAGCATGATAAAGAAGATTCAAAGAGAGTGAGATGCCAGCTCCTTTCATTCAGTCAGTAGCTTCAAACATTTCTGGACGTTTTTCAATGGCAAAAATCAATGAATATTGTAAATGCACAAACAGTAATATCTCCACATTGCACGGTGCAATTCTGAAATTTTTAGCTTTTTCCTGTTAATCCTAGCATGATAAAGAAGATTCAAAGAGAGTGAGATGCCAGCTCCTTTCATTCAGTCAGTAGCTTCAAACATTTCTGGTATATGAAAAACATGTTTTTCAATGGCAAAAATCAATGAATATTGTAAATGCACAAACAGTAATATCTCCACATTGCACGGTGCAATTCTGAAATTTTTAGCTTTTTCCTGCTAATCCTAGCATGATAAAGAAGATTCAAAGAGAGTGAGATGCCAGCTCCTTTCATTCAGTCAGTAGCTTCAAACATTTCTGGTATATGAAAAACATGTTTTTCAATGGCAAAAATCAATGAAAATTGTAAATGCACAAACAGTAATATCTCCACATTGCACGGTGCAATTCTGAAATTTTTAGCTTTTTCCTGTTAATCCTAGCATGATAAAGAAGATTCAAAGAGAGTGATATGCCAGCTCCTTTCATTCAGTCAGTAGCTTCAAACATTTCTGGTATATGAAAAACATGTTTTTCAATGGCAAAAATCAATGAATATTGTAAATGCACAAACAGTAATATCTCCACATTGCACGGTGCAATTCTGAAATTTTTTGCTTTTTCCTGTTAATCCTAGCATGATAAAGAAGATTCAAAGAGAGTGAGATGCCAGCTCCTTTCATTCAGTCAGTAGCTTCAAACATTTCTGGACGTTTTTCAATGGCAAAAATCAATGAATATTGTAAATGCACAAACAGTAATATCTCCACATTGCACGGTGCAATTCTGAAATTTTTAGCTTTTTCCTGTTAATCCTAGCATGATAAAGAAGATTCAAAGAGAGTGAGATGCCAGCTCCTTTCATTCAGTCAGTAGCTTCAAACATTTCTGGTATATGAAAAACATGTTTTTCAATGGCAAAAATCAATGAATATTGTAAATGCACAAACAGTAATATCTCCACATTGCACGGTGCATTTCTGAAATTTTTTGCTTTTTCCTGTTAATCCTAGCATGATAAAGAAGATTCAAAGAGAGTGAGATGCCAGCTCCTTTCATTCAGTCAGTAGCTTCAAACATTTCTGGTATATGAAAAACATGTTTTTCAATGGCAAAAATCAATGAATATTGTAAATGCACAAACAGTAATATCTCCACATTGCACGGTGCAATTCTGAAATTTTTAGCTTTTTCCTGTTAATCCTAGCATGATAAAGAAGATTCAAAGAGAGTGAGATGCCAGCTCCTTTCATTCAGTCAGTAGCTTCAAACATTTCTGGACGTTTTTCAATGGCAAAAATCAATGAATATTGTAAATGCACAAACAGTAATATCTCCACATTGCAAGGTGCAATTCTGAAATTTTTAGCTTTTTCCTGTTAATCCTAGCATGATAAAGAAGATTCAAAGAGAGTGAGATGCCAGCTCCTTTCATTCAGTCAGTAGCTTCAAACATTTCTGGACGTTTTTCAATGGCAAAAATCAATGAATATTGTAAATGCACAAACAGTAATATCTCCACATTGCACGGTGCAATTCTGAAATTTTTTGCTTTTTCCTGCTAATCCTAGCATGATAAAGAAGATTCAAAGAGAGTGAGATGCCAGCTCCTTTCATTCAGTCAGTAGCTTCAAACATTTCTGGTATATGAAAAACATGTTTTTCAATGGCAAAAATCAATGAATATTGTAAATGCACAAACAGTAATATCTCCACATTGCAAGGTGCAATTCTGAAATTTTTTGCTTTTTCCTGCTAATCCTAGCATGATAAAGAAGATTCAAAGAGAGTGAGATGCCAGCTCCTTTCATTCAGTCAGTAGCTTCAAACATTTCTGGTATATGAAAAACATGTTTTTCAATGGCAAAAATCAATGAATATTGTAAATGCACAAACAGTAATATCTCCACATTGCACGGTGCAATTCTGAAATTTTTAGCTTTTTCCTGCTAATCCTAGCATGATAAAGAAGATTCAAAGAGAGTGAGATGCCAGCTCCTTTCATTCAGTCAGTAGCTTCAAACATTTCTGGTATATGAAAAACATGTTTTTCAATGGCAAAAATCAATGAATATTGTAAATGCACAAACAGTAATATCTCCACATTGCACGGTGCAATTCTGAAATTTTTTGCTTTTTCCTGCTAATCCTAGCATGATAAAGAAGATTCAAATAGAGTGAGATGCCAGCTCCTTTCATTCAGTCAGTAGCTTCAAACATTTCTGGTATATGAAAAACATGTTTTTCAATGGCAAAAATCAATGAATATTGTAAATGCACAAACAGTAATATCTCCACATTACAAGGTGCAATTCTGAAATTTTTAGCTTTTTCCTGTTAATCCTAGCATGATAAAGAAGATTCAAAGAGAGTGAGATGCCAGCTCCTTTCATTCAGTCAGTAGCTTCAAACATTTCTGGACGTTTTTCAATGGCAAAAATCAATGAATATTGTAAATGCACAAACAGTAATATCTCCACATTGCACGGTGCAATTCTGAAATTTTTAGCTTTTTCCTGTTAATCCTAGCATGATAAAGAAGATTCAAAGAGAGTGAGATGCCAGCTCCTTTCATTCAGTCAGTAGCTTCAAACATTTCTGGTATATGAAAAACATGTTTTTCAATGGCAAAAGTCAATGAATATTGTAAATGCACAAACAGTAATATCTCCACATTGCACGGTGCAATTCTGAAATTTTTAGCTTTTTCCTGCTAATCCTAGCATGATAAAGAAGATTCAAAGAGAGTGAGATGCCAGCTCCTTTCATTCAGTCAGTAGCTTCAAACATTTCTGGTATATGAAAAACATGTTTTTCAATGGCAAAAATCAATGAAAATTGTAAATGCACAAACAGTAATATCTCCACATTGCACGGTGCAATTCTGAAATTTTTAGCTTTTTCCTGTTAATCCTAGCATGATAAAGAAGATTCAAAGAGAGTGAGATGCCAGCTCCTTTCATTCAGTCAGTAGCTTCAAACATTTCTGGTATATGAAAAACATGTTTTTCAATGGCAAAAATCAATGAATATTGTAAATGCACAAACAGTAATATCTCCACATTGCACGGTGCAATTCTGAAATTTTTTGCTTTTTCCTGTTAATCCTAGCATGATAAAGAAGATTCAAAGAGAGTGAGATGCCAGCTCCTTTCATTCAGTCAGTAGCTTCAAACATTTCTGGTATATGAAAAACATGTTTTTCAATGGCAAAAATCAATGAATATTGTAAATGCACAAACAGTAATATCTCCACATTGCACGGTGCAATTCTGAAATTTTTTGCTTTTTCCTGCTAATCCTAGCATGATAAAGAAGATTCAAAGAGAGTGAGATGCCAGCTCCTTTCATTCAGTCAGTAGCTTCAAACATTTCTGGTATATGAAAAACATGTTTTTCAATGGCAAAAATCAATGAATATTGTAAATGCACAAACAGTAATATCTCCACATTGCAAGGTGCAATTCTGAAATTTTTAGCTTTTTCCTGTTAATCCTAGCATGATAAAGAAGATTCAAAGAGAGTGAGATGCCAGCTCCTTTCATTCAGTCAGTAGCTTCAAACATTTCTGGTATATGAAAAACATGTTTTTCAATGGCAAAAATCAATGAATATTGTAAATGCACAAACAGTAATATCTCCACATTGCACGGTGCAATTCTGAAATTTTTAGCTTTTTCCTGTTAATCCTAGCATGATAAAGAAGATTCAAAGAGAGTGAGATGCCAGCTCCTTTCATTGTCAGTAGCTTCAAACATTTCTGGTATATGAAAAACATGTTTTTCAATGGCAAAAATCAATGAATATTGTAAATGCACAAACAGTAATATCTCCACATTGCACGGTGCAATTCTGAAATTTTTTGCTTTTTCCTGCTAATCCTAGCATGATAAAGAAGATTCAAAGAGAGTGAGATGCCAGCTCCTTTCATTCAGTCAGTAGCTTCAAACATTTCTGGTATATGAAAAACATGTTTTTCAATGGCAAAAATCAATGAATATTGTAAATGCACAAACAGTAATATCTCCACATTGCACGGTGCAATTCTGAAATTTTTAGCTTTTTCCTGTTAATCCTAGCATGATAAAGAAGATTCAAAGAGAGTGAGATGCCAGCTCCTTTCATTCAGTCAGTAGCTTCAAACATTTCTGGTATATGAAAAACATGTTTTTCAATGGCAAAAATCAATGAATATTGTAAATGCACAAACAGTAATATCTACACATTGCACGGTGCAATTCTGAAATTTTTAGCTTTTTCCTGTTAATCCTAGCATGATAAAGAAGATTCAAAGAGAGTGAGATGCCAGCTCCTTTCATTCAGTCAGTAGCTTCAAACATTTCTGGACGTTTTTCAATGGCAAAAATCAATGAATATTGTAAATGCACAAACAGTAATATCTCCACATTGCAAGGTGCAATTCTGAAATTTTTTGCTTTTTCCTGCTAATCCTAGCATGATAAAGAAGATTCAAAGAGAGTGAGATGCCAGCTCCTTTCATTCAGTCAGTAGCTTCAAACATTTCTGGTATATGAAAAACATGTTTTTCAATGGCAAAAATCAATGAATATTGTAAATGCACAAACAGTAATATCTCCACATTGCAAGGTGCAATTCTGAAATTTTTAGCTTTTTCCTGCTAATCCTAGCATGATAAAGAAGATTCAAAGAGAGTGAGATGCCAGCTCCTTTCATTCAGTCAGTAGCTTCAAACATTTCTGGTATATGAAAAACATGTTTTTCAATGGCAAAAATCAATGAATATTGTAAATGCACAAACAGTAATATCTCCACATTGCACGGTGCAATTCTGAAATTTTTAGCTTTTTCCTGTTAATCCTAGCATGATAAAGAAGATTCAAAGAGAGTGAGATGCCAGCTCCTTTCATTCAGTCAGTAGCTTCAAACATTTCTGGTATATGAAAAACATGTTTTTCAATGGCAAAAATCAATGAATATTGTAAATGCACAAACAGTAATATCTCCACATTGCAAGGTGCAATTCTGAAATTTTTAGCTTTTTCCTGCTAATCCTAGCATGATAAAGAAGATTCAAAGAGAGTGAGATGCCAGCTCCTTTCATTCAGTCAGTAGCTTCAAACATTTCTGGTATATGAAAAACATGTTTTTCAATGGCAAAAATCAATGAATATTGTAAATGCACAAACAGTAATATCTCCACATTGCACGGTGCAATTCTGAAATTTTTAGCTTTTTCCTGCTAATCCTAGCATGATAAAGAAGATTCAAAGAGAGTGAGATGCCAGCTCCTTTCATTCAGTCAGCAGCTTCAAACATTTCTGGTATATGAAAAACATGTTTTTCAATGGCAAAAATCAATGAATATTGTAAATGCACAAACAGTAATATCTCCACATTGCACGGTGCAATTCTGAAATTTTTTGCTTTTTCCTGCTAATCCTAGCATGATAAAGAAGATTCAAAGAGAGTGAGATGCCAGCTCCTTTCATTCAGTCAGTAGCTTCAAACATTTCTGGTATATGAAAAACATGTTTTTCAATGGCAAAAATCAATGAATATTGTAAATGCACAAACAGTAATATCTCCACATTGCAAGGTGCAATTCTGAAATTTTTAGCTTTTTCCTGTTAATCCTAGCATGATAAAGAAGATTCAAAGAGAGTGAGATGCCAGCTCCTTTCATTCAGTCAGTAGCTTCAAACATTTCTGGACGTTTTTCAATGGCAAAAATCAATGAATATTGTAAATGCACAAACAGTAATATCTCCACATTGCACGGTGCAATTCTGAAATTTTTAGCTTTTTCCTGTTAATCCTAGCATGATAAAGAAGATTCAAAGAGAGTGAGATGCCAGCTCCTTTCATTCAGTCAGTAGCTTCAAACATTTCTGGTATATGAAAAACATGTTTTTCAATGGCAAAAATCAATGAATATTGTAAATGCACAAACAGTAATATCTCCACATTGCACGGTGCAATTCTGAAATTTTTAGCTTTTTCCTGTTAATCCTAGCATGATAAAGAAGATTCAAAGAGAGTGAGATGCCAGCTCCTTTCATTCAGTCAGTAGCTTCAAACATTTCTGGTATATGAAAAACATGTTTTTCAATGGCAAAAATCAATGAATATTGTAAATGCACAAACAGTAATATCTCCACATTGCACGGTGCAATTCTGAAATTTTTTGCTTTTTCCTGCTAATCCTAGCATGATAAAGAAGATTCAAAGAGAGTGAGATGCCAGCTCCTTTCATTCAGTCAGTAGCTTCAAACATTTCTGGTATATGAAAAACATGTTTTTCAATGGCAAAAATCAATGAATATTGTAAATGCACAAACAGTAATATCTCCACATTGCACGGTGCAATTCTGAAATTTTTAGCTTTTTCCTGTTAATCCTAGCATGATAAAGAAGATTCAAAGAGAGTGAGATGCCAGCTCCTTTCATTCAGTCAGTAGCTTCAAACATTTCTGGTATATGAAAAACATGTTTTTCAATGGCAAAAATCAATGAATATTGTAAATGCACAAACAGTAATATCTCCACATTGCACGGTGCAATTCTGAAATTTTTTGCTTTTTCCTGCTAATCCTAGCATGATAAAGAAGATTCAAAGAGAGTGAGATGCCAGCTCCTTTCATTCAGTCACTAGCTTCAAACATTTCTGGTATATGAAAAACATGTTTTTCAATGGCAAAAATCAATGAATATTGTAAATGCACAAACAGTAATATCTCCACATTGCAAGGTGCAATTCTGAAATTTTTAGCTTTTTCCTGTTAATCCTAGCATGATAAAGAAGATTCAAAGAGAGTGAGATGCCAGCTCCTTTCATTCAGTCAGTAGCTTCAAACATTTCTGGTATATGAAAAACATGTTTTTCAATGGCAAAAATCAATGAATATTGTAAATGCACAAACAGTAATATCTCCACATTGCACTGTGCAATTCTGAAATTTTTAGCTTTTTCCTGTTAATCCTAGCATGATAAAGAAGATTCAAAGAGAGTGAGATGCCAGCTCCTTTCATTCAGTCAGTAGCTTCAAACATTTCTGGTATATGAAAAACATGTTTTTCAATGGCAAAAATCAATGAATATTGTAAATGCACAAACAGTAATATCTCCACATTGCACGGTGCAATTCTGAAATTTTTTGCTTTTTCCTGCTAATCCTAGCATGATAAAGAAGATTCAAAGAGAGTGAGATGCCAGCTCCTTTCATTCAGTCAGTAGCTTCAAACATTTCTGGTATATGAAAAACATGTTTTTCAATGGCAAAAATCAATGAATATTGTAAATGCACAAACAGTAATATCTCCACATTGCACGGTGCAATTCTGAAATTTTTAGCTTTTTCCTGTTAATCCTAGCATGATAAAGAAGATTCAAAGAGAGTGAGATGCCAGCTCCTTTCATTCAGTCAGTAGCTTCAAACATTTCTGGACGTTTTTCAATGGCAAAAATCAATGAATATTGTAAATGCACAAACAGTAATATCTCCACATTGCAAGGTGCAATTCTGAAATTTTTTGCTTTTTCCTGCTAATCCTAGCATGATAAAGAAGATTCAAAGAGAGTGAGATGCCAGCTCCTTTCATTCAGTCAGTAGCTTCAAACATTTCTGGTATATGAAAAACATGTTTTTCAATGGCAAAAATCAATGAATATTGTAAATGCACAAACAGTAATATCTCCACATTGCAAGGTGCAATTCTGAAATTTTTAGCTTTTTCCTGCTAATCCTAGCATGATAAAGAAGATTCAAAGAGAGTGAGATGCCAGCTCCTTTCATTCAGTCAGTAGCTTCAAACATTTCTGGTATATGAAAAACATGTTTTTCAATGGCAAAAATCAATGAATATTGTAAATGCACAAACAGTAATATCTCCACATTGCACGGTGCAATTCTGAAATTTTTAGCTTTTTCCTGTTAATCCTAGCATGATAAAGAAGATTCAAAGAGAGTGAGATGCCAGCTCCTTTCATTCAGTCAGTAGCTTCAAACATTTCTGGTATATGAAAAACATGTTTTTCAATGGCAAAAATCAATGAATATTGTAAATGCACAAACAGTAATATCTCCACATTGCAAGGTGCAATTCTGAAATTTTTAGCTTTTTCCTGCTAATCCTAGCATGATAAAGAAGATTCAAAGAGAGTGAGATGCCAGCTCCTTTCATTCAGTCAGTAGCTTCAAACATTTCTGGTATATGAAAAACATGTTTTTCAATGGCAAAAATCAATGAATATTGTAAATGCACAAACAGTAATATCTCCACATTGCACGGTGCAATTCTGAAATTTTTAGCTTTTTCCTGCTAATCCTAGCATGATAAAGAAGATTCAAAGAGAGTGAGATGCCAGCTCCTTTCATTCAGTCAGTAGCTTCAAACATTTCTGGTATATGAAAAACATGTTTTTCAATGGCAAAAATCAATGAATATTGTAAATGCACAAACAGTAATATCTCCACATTGCAAGGTGCAATTCTGAAATTTTTTGCTTTTTCCTGCTAATCCTAGCATGATAAAGAAGATTCAAAGAGAGTGAGATGCCAGCTCCTTTCATTCAGTCAGTAGCTTCAAACATTTCTGGTATATGAAAAACATGTTTTTCAATGGCAAAAATCAATGAATATTGTAAATGCACAAACAGTAATATCTCCACATTGCACGGTGCAATTCTGAAATTTTTTGCTTTTTCCTGCTAATCCTAGCATGATAAAGAAGATTCAAAGAGAGTGAGATGCCAGCTCCTTTCATTCAGTCAGTAGCTTCAAACATTTCTGGACGTTTTTCAATGGCAAAAATCAATGAATATTGTAAATGCACAAACAGTAATATCTCCACATTGCACGGTGCAATTCTGAAATTTTTTGCTTTTTCCTGCTAATCCTAGCATGAAAAAGAAGATTCAAAGAGAGTGAGATGCCAGCTCCTTTCATTCAGTCAGTAGCTTCAAACATTTCTGGTATATGAAAAACATGTTTTTCAATGGCAAAAATCAATGAATATTGTAAATGCACAAACAGTAATATCTCCACATTGCAAGGTGCAATTCTGAAATTTTTAGCTTTTTCCTGTTAATCCTAGCATGATAAAGAAGATTCAAAGAGAGTGAGATGCCAGCTCCTTTCATTCAGTCAGTAGCTTCAAACATTTCTGGTATATGAAAAACATGTTTTTCAATGGCAAAAATCAATGAATATTGTAAATGCACAAACAGTAATATCTCCACATTGCACGGTGCAATTCTGAAATTTTTAGCTTTTTCCTGTTAATCCTAGCATGATAAAGAAGATTCAAAGAGAGTGAGATGCCAGCTC